>NC_138184.1:2190847-2435306 GCF_964194105.1 Spermophilus citellus | reverse complement strand
GGTCTGAGACGCCTGGAGATTTGGACTGAAACTCGGGGCTGGGGGCTGGCTAGCGGGTGGAGCCCTGTCCCGCTGGGCACCGGGCCCAAGGTGGACCCCAGTCACCTGGGCCTTGGACTTGCAGCCTCCAGAATGGACAGCGAAGGAACCCACAGCTTTAGCTGCCTGGTCCCTGGGACCTCACAGCAGCCCCCGGAGAGCCACAGACTTGGTGGCAGGACGGTGGCTCCTGGGATCCTGGTCCTAGGCTGGACGTGGCCTGGGGACCTGGTGCTCTCCTGGGGACCTGGTTCTCCCATGAACCGTTACTGCAGGAAGCCCAAAGGCCAGGCCGCCCGGAGCCTGGGAGGCCCGGTCCCCAGGAGTGGACGTCTGTGCCTCTTCCCTTTCTCCACCTTCTCTCTCTCTCTCCCTCTCTCCCCCCTCTCCCTCTCCCTCCCTCCCTCTCCCTCTCCCCCTCTCCCCTCTCCCCCTCCTCTCTCTCTCTCCCTCTCCCTCTCCCCCTCTCTCCTCTCTCCTTCTGTCTCTCTCTCTCCCCCTCCTCTCTCTCTCTCCCTCTCTCTCCCCCTCTCTCCTCTCTCCTTCTGTCTCTCTCTCTCCCCCTCCTCTCTCTCTCTCCCTCTCTCTCCCCCTCTCTCCTCTCTCCTTCTGTCTCTCTCTCTCCCCCTCCCTCTCTCTCTCTCTCTCTCTCTCTCCCTCTCCCCCCCCTCTCTCCCCCTCTCTCTCCCTCTCTCTCTGCTGACATGGAACCCAGGGCTTCCTACACTCTGCCCAGGGCTCCCCCACGGGCCACACCAGCCTTTTGTTTCATTTTGAGACTGGGCCTCGATACACTGCTCAGGCTGAACTTGCCATCCTCCTGCCTCAGCCTCCGAGTCCCTGGGACGGAGGTGGGATCAGGTCGGGGGATCCCATGGGTGGAATTAGGGTTCTCCAGAGGACAGCGTCAGGGCATGTGTGTGCGTGGGGGGGCACGTTTCAGGTGTGAGTGGTGGCCATGGTGCCAGGTGGCCTGGCAGAAAGGACCGGGATGGCCTGGCGGGAGCCCTCTAGCTCTCCTGGCAGCTCCCTTCCTGGGAATTTCAGCCTTTTTCCTAGAAACCCTCAGCTGAGCGGCCGCGTGGGGCACGGCCCAAGGTCCCTGCTGGGGGCCTAGCACAGAGGCCCCTTCTGCCTGCTTGGCTCCGGGACGGGCCTCCCTGAACGTCCCCTGGACACTGAGCTGGGTGCAGTGCTGCAGGGCAGGGGGAGGACTGGGCAGATTGGCTCTCACTGCTGTGTGACCCCAGGGGCCTGCCCGTCCCCCTGATTAGGTAGGGTGGGCACCGTGACGGACACGTGGCAAGATGCAGGCGGAGCTGGGTCCACACAGAGCTCAGCACAGAGACGCCAGGGAGGAGAACGCAGGGCTCGGGCAGCTCGCCAGCCTCCCGGGCGGCCTGTGCCCGGCCTGGGGCTTTGGGTCCTCAGAGCAGTCTGGGTGGCACGGCCTTCCGGGGCTACCCAGGGCTCCTCTGACTCCGATCCTGGCATCCCCTGGGTACCTTGCGTATGTCACCTCATTTCACCCCGATATACTCCCTCTGCGAGAAGCCCACTACCTGTATTTAGTCGAGGGGGAACAGGAGGGACAGAGAGGCTGAGTAAGCAGTTCCAGGACACACAGCAAGGCTTTGTGCTCTCTTTGTGACAGGGCTCTCACCGACACGGCCACCTGCCCTGCAGGCCTGGCCACCCTTCCCTGACTGCCCTCTCAGGGTATGTGGCCTTTGATGTTCTTACAATGACAGCCCAAGGCAGAGCCAAAGCAGACACCAAGTTCCCACTCCCCCCGTGGGCAGACTTACAGGACGTATCTTCCACGGGGCTGCCAAGCAACTCCACGCCCGTCTCTTCTGGGAGCGGCCTGAGGACCCAGCCGGGAAGGAGCATGGAAATCCACCAGAGGCACAGGGCGACCCGGGCATCCGGCCAGGCGCATGCAGACAAAACAGGGTGGACAAGGCACCGTGAGAGCTGGGAAGCCTCTGTGCCAGGCTCCTCCCAACCCCCCGCCAACGTGGCGCCCGCCGGGGCCGGGGTGAGCCGAGCCTCGAGGGAAGGATCCCGACTCTACTGCGGGACAGAGGGCTCCCCGGTGCGGCAAGCACGACCCCAGAGGGGCGAGGGACTCGCGAGTCAGCTTGAAGGACGCCCTGGCCAACCTTGGGCAGCTGACAGCCAATAGCAGGATATTCCTGGATTCTACTCCAGGTGGGAGGTGAATGTCCCCGAGTCTACGCTGATGGCCACTGTGGACAGGGAGAAGGGACAGATCCCGGTGCAGGGGAGCTGCGGGTGGGGTCTGCAGATGTGGCCTCCAGGAGACGAGTGACCCTCCCACAGGCCACAGCGTCCAGGGGAGGGGGCCACGCAGTGTCAGCCAGGTGGCCAAGCCCGCAGCAGCCCGCGGGGCCCTCTGCTCCTCCTCCCCTGAACCCAGGGATCCCTGAGAACGGCAGCCAATCTTGGTGGACGGCAGCCCTGTGGGGCACCAAGGAGCCCCCAAGACACCGTCACTGCTCCAAGGAGCCTGAGAAGATTTGATGACCTGCTGCCAGGTAGCATGGAAATGGGGTCCCACCACTGGAAAGGGACATTAGGGACAAAACCGAGAAAATCTGAATCTGAATCCAGTGTGACCTTCAGCGTGGACTTGGCCAGCGCCCCTGCCGCAGCAGGAGGCAGACCAGGAGAAACCAGGGCGGGCTCTGGGGCTCTTGGCACACTCTTTGCAACATTTTTGCAAACCCGACTGTTGTAGACCAGGAAGATGATTTAAGAAACGCAGCCAGGCGTGCACGTCCCTCTGGGCAGCCCTGGCCTCCTCCAGGGCCGGGGAGCTGAGCTCGGGTTTGCAACCTGGGACCTCGTTCTGCACCCTGCCCGCCCTCCTTGGAGCTACCCAGGGCCCAGGCTCCTTCCTTTCAGTCCAGGTGGGGCGGCCAGAGTCCTCCCTGCAGGGCGCTGGCCCCCTGGAGCCGCAGCGGGAGACTCACACTGGTCAGAGCGGCTGGGGTTTGAGGGGGGAGAGCTTCAGCCTGCGCCTCTTCCAGCCTGTCAGGGTGCAGCGGGTCTCTGCTCCCCTGCCCTCTGGTGTCCTTCGAGTAATTGCTGTGCCCCAGGGTGATCTGGGGGCCTGAGGCCCCGAGTGAATCAGAGGTCAGCCTGATCTCACGGGTGGAGGCCCAGAGCAGAGTGGACGCCCAGGAAAGAAAACCTACGTCCACAGGAAATCCGTGCTCAGGGTCCACAGCAGCACACCTCAGAGTCGGGCAGAGGGGACCACCCGGGTGTCCACTAGGAGTGTCCCTCGACCACCCATAGGAGCGAGGTGGCAACTGCACTGGACAGACCTGAAGACCTGGTGCTCAGTCAGAGCCACAGACACAGGCCACCGGCTGTGACCAGTGACAGGAGGGTTAAGGACAGGAGTCCGGAGACATGATGTGGGCCATGGGGAGTGGACGGGGGCTGCTCCTGGACTTCCTTCGGGGATGGAATGTTCTGGAACCAGACAGAGGTGCCGCTGCCGCTGGACTGTGCACTCTAAAATGGCCGATCTGCGTTACGTGACTCTCACTCAGAAGCAGCATTGGGCAGAGTCTTGAGGTTTCAGAGAGGCTGACCGGGCTGAAGAGTAGACCTGTGCCCAAGGCCGGAGCCAGGGACACAGGGTGCCCAGAGGCCCCCAGGCCCAGGGACTGGCTGCAATGGTGGACGCTCGGCCCTGCTCGGTGGCTGTGGGTTTCGCTGTCAGATCAGAGCTGCGGCCCAGAACTCTGGGTTCCCCTCTCGTCTGGAATCCGGGGACCTTCCTTCCAGCTGGCCGCGGCCACCAGGAGGAACTGGGTCCCCAGGCTGGGTGAGGAGTTGCCTTCGGGCTCCTCCCCGTCCACAGCCCGCCGGGCACCACGCTGGGCTGTGGGCAGCGGCCCCTTGAGACAGGTAGAACCCGCTTCCCGGAGGGGAGACTGAGGCAGGGAGAGGGATCAGGCTGAGGGGCCCAGGGCCTTGGTGCCCCGGCCTGCCCACGGGGCCGCGCTCTGTCCCCCGCCACAGCAGGAGGCCGGCGTTGTCTGGGTTCTCATGAGACGGACAGGGTTCCCAGCCCTGGCGGTGCACAGGGGTCCTACGATGGCCAAAGGTGCCCCTGCAGGTCGCCGTCGGAAGCCGGGGTTGCTCCCGCTCTCCAGGCAAGAGCTTGCGGGTGCCCCTCTCCTTGGCCGTCCCCTGTAGTGAGGTGGCCTGCTCTTCACTCCTTGAGCAGAGGCATGTTGGGGTCTGGGACACGGAGCAGGTGGGTCCCTGCTGGGTGGTTCCATTTGGAGGGCGTGGTGCGTGGTCAGCTGGGCTGAATGACGACCCCGGCGTTCGGCCCAGGCTGCCCGGGTGCTGCCCTGGGGGTCTCTGGATGCCCCCAGAGTCTGGAATCCATGGTGTTAAGTGAAGGAGGGGTTCGGGGACACAGCAGGGCCCCAGCCTCATGCACCCTCCACCAGGAGGCCTTCAGGGCAAGAGCAGGGCTTTCTGGGGTCAGCACATGCGGGCTGCCCGCAGGCCCAGAGGTTGGCAGAGGTGCCATGCACCCTGCAGGTTCTTTGGTAGAGGTCGTGTAGGTCAGGAAGTCTGCATCCGAGGAGGCAGGTGCATCAACAGGGCAGAGGCCACCCTTGCCACAAACAGCACAATCCCCAGCAGCGGGGGCAGGCCTGGGCAGCCGGCAGAGGCCCTCGGGGGTGGATGCCAGGCTTCCCCTGCCAGGTGCTCACCACTGAGCTGCTCCCTGGGCCCGGGAGGAGGCGACTTACAAGCCATAGGTTGGCACCTGCAGGGACGGGAGAGCCTTCCAGGCAAAACACAGGAGGGGCAAAGCCCAGGCAGCAATCAGCCCGGTGAGCTCAGGAACAGACCAGAAAGCAGAGCAGCCCGCTGCAGAGGGGGCCGCCGGGGGAGCAGGAGCCCCGGGCAGAGGGGGCTGCGGGGGGAGCAGCAGGGGGGCCACGGGGGGAGCAGCAGCCCCAGGCAGGGCACCATGGGGCAGGTGGATGGAGGGGAAGGAACGGGTCAGGACGAGCAACTACTGGTGTGGGATGAGATCAGGAGCCCATATCCCCCAGAGCAGCCCCCAGAGGCAGAGGACATCCCACAAGATGAGGGATCATGCCAAACTGGACGCTGTGAGGGTCCTGTGCAGGGCCCCAGGCTCCAGGAAGGAGGTCCAAGTGCAGCTGATGCCCACCCTGCCCGCCCGCAGAGCTGGGATTTCCAAGGCAGGTGAGACCTTGCCATTCCCCAAGCCCTGGGACAGCCTCAAGCTCTCTAGACCTGAAAACCCTGCCCACCGCCCAGGGACATCCTGATGTCTCCTGTAGAATTTGCTTTCCGAGTCCCTGATAGGGAGCCTCTGTTAAAGGAGGGAGTCTGCCGGTACGGTGACAAATGGCAGCCATCACAGCTACTCGGGAGGCTGAGGCAGGAGGAGCACAGGTTGAAGGTCAGTCTCAGCAACTCAGGGAGACCCTGTCTCAAAATAAACAGCACCAGGGCTGACCTGGGCGGATGTGCAGGTGCTCGCCTCGCATGTGTGAGGCTCTGGGATCCATCCCGGTAATGACTAAAAGGAGAGAGCAGTCCCCTCTGTACGCAAGCTGGACAGCATGGCTGCATCCCTCTGTCCTGGGTAGAGCTGGGTCCCTGAGGTATCCGCTCAAGTCCCGATGCCTGGTGCCGGGCTGTGGCCTCATTGGGACATAGTCACCCTCCCTTATCAGTGGTTTTACTTTCTGCATTTTCAGTTACTTGCAATCCACTCTGGTCTGAAAATACTAAATAGAAAATTCCAGAAACAAATATGACCACAGATAGAAGGAGATTCGTAGGTTTTAAGTCGCCCTTTTCCTGAGGAGCGTGTGAAGTCGTGCACTCTGTGGCTCCGGCACGTGGGTCATCCTTTCGTTCAATGTATCCACACTGTGGATGCTACTCTCCTGTTAGTGACTCAGTCACTGTCTCCATTATCAGACTGACTGCTGTGGTGTCACGGTGCTTGTTTGCAAGGAACCCTTGTTTTTCTTCATTATGACCCTGAAATGTCATTATTTGGCCATTCAGATATGCCAAAGAGAAGCAGGGGAGATGGACCCACTTGGCGCGAGGAGGTGAGTTCATCACGGGTGTGCAGGTCGGGGCAACGTGGTTCTGTGTACCCAGGGCTAGGTGACATTCCCATGGGCATCCATCGAGGGTCTTCCCAAAGACAGCGAGGAGCTTCTGCAGGGTTCCCTGACGTGACGGAGTTAAGATGAGGTCAGGCAGTGCTGGGTCACAGGGAGCCCCCACCTAACAGCTTGTATCTTTCTAAGAGGAGCAAGCCGGGGGTTTGTGCAGTGAGCTGGGTAATTCCAGGCTGCGGGAGGCTCTGGCTCCACAGGGGCAGGCAGAGGGCAGTGGGCAGAGAGACCAGGATGAGCAATGGGCACCGGAGATGTTCCCTGGAGAGGGGTGGCCAGGCTGGGAGGAGCGGCACGGTGAGCCCCGCCCGGGGCGGGGGACACACAGGCGGCTGAACCCTATTCGAGACCGAGCCTGTGGTGAGCTGTCGAGTTGGCTACCCGCCTCGGCTCCTCCAGGGCTGGGCGCACAGCAAGACCACTGTCCTGCAGCCGCTGGGCCGCTGCCCCGGGAGGAGCCCCGGCAGCTGGAGAATTCTTTGGAAAGACACCCGCCTCTTGCCCGGTGCCCAGCCCCTACAGAGCGGGGCCTGTTCTGTTCGCAGCTGCGTCTGGACGGTGCTTCCCGGGGCCTGGGAGGGGGTCGCTTCCACAGGGAGGAGCGGCCTCGCAGAGGGAGCAGGCCTGCTGGAGCTGGGACCCGGCCACCGCCCCGCCGTCCGCAGCTCGTGCCTTGGCGGCTCCCTGGTGCCACTGAGTCCCAGCAGGAGCCCCAGAACACGCGGGCTCTGCATCTGCGGATCCAACCAGCCTCGGGTGGAAAACGGTCCTTAAAAACGCGTCTGTGGACGCGCGTGGACGTTTCGCTTGTCATTAAGCCAGACAGCGGGACGGCTGTGTCCACGGCGCTACACAGTGTGGGGAGTCCGAGTCACCTGGATGGGCCTTGAAGTCCAGGGTCTGTGCCAGCATGGCACTAACCTAACGGGGGGCCGAGCGCCTGTGGGTTCTGGCATCTGTGGGTCCTGGAGCTGGTCCCGGGTACCCAGGAGGCAGGGGCCTGTGGGGGTTGCTCGAGTCTGGGACGGTCGGCCGACTGCTGCCAGGAGACCTGGGTGGAAGGAGGGTGCCATGCCTTGGCCCTGGGCAGGGACACAATGCTTTGGTCTGGACGGAGACCAGAGCCCATGAGGGCCAGAGGGGACATGAGGCTGAGGACTGGCCAGAGGCCCCTTGGGCTCCTGGCACCTGGTGCTGGATGGAACCCACTGAGGTCACCGCACCTAAATCTGCCAAGAACACAGAGCCACAGGTTCCCCGGGTGCTCCCAGAGCAAACCAGGGTCTGACAACCATTCTTGCCCATTCTAGAATATTCCTAAGGACACCCGGACCTGCTTGCTAAAAAGTGATTCCTCATCTGCCCGACTGCCGACTCTGGGCCTTAAGTCCCCCTCTGGGTTCCAGGCGTGGATGCTGCGCCCCTCAGAGGGGCTGGGCCGCGGGCGAGGGTGGAGCAGGGCGGGCAGGCAGCCCCAGCCCCAGCTCTCCGCCCAGAGGCTGGCTGGCACCCCCCACAGCCATTCCCCATCAGCCCTCAGGCCACGCACCCAGAAAAATGGTACAACAACCCACTGCCTACCCGGGAGGCTGGGCATGGCCCCAAGACCCAGCTGGACAGGACAGGCCAGAGCCGCCGCAGAGCCCACCACTGAGGGAGGACAATGTCCTGCGCCCCTCGAAAGGCCAGAAGCTGGAAGAAGGGTTCTGAGCGCGCGCAGGCGCGGGTGTGTGTGTGCGTGCGTGTATGAGAGTGTGAGAGTGTGCGTGCGTGCGTGTGTGCGCCTGCGTGTGTGTGAGTGGGTGTGTGCGTGAGTGTGTGTGTGTGTGCGTGTGTGCGCCTGAGTGTGCGTGTGTGTGTGTGAGTGGGTGTGTGCGTGTGTGCGCGTGTGTGTGCCTGCGTGTGTGTGAGTGAGTGGGTGTGTGCGTGAGTGTGCGTGTGTGCGTGTGTGTGTGTGCGCCTGCGTGTGTGTGAGTGAGTGGGTGTGTGCGTGAGTGTGTGTGTATGTGTGTGTGTGTGTGCGTGGTGCTGGGTGGCCTCGTGCACGTGGGGCAGGCGTTCTATGCCCGAGCCACACCCCTGGCCTGAGATTTTGAATGTTTTACCCCAAAGAATCAAGAAATGTTTGGCAAGAAAGACGCCGCCGTCCGTGCACTGCGCACTACGTCCGCGAGTTGAAACATCACCAGCTTCCCCAGAAACACGCGCAACTTCTGTTTTTATGTAACACTTTGAATTTTTTTTTTAATTGAAAATTCTTGCCATGTTTAAAAATTTTTTTTCCCCCGGACAGTTCCAGAACTTGAGTTGCTCGCTCAGAGCACTGGAGGACGAAGTCACAGATGGCCTTGCCCCTGGCAGTAAGTGTCCCCCAGCAAGGACGTCGTCTACTGAGGGCTGCAGAGGTTCCCACTCAGGTCCGGGCACTGCAGAGCGGGCTGGGCAGGCTCCCGTGGACACGACCCCAGGACAAGAGCTTGTCCGTGGCTTGGAGCAGGGCTCCTCTTGCTAAGCCACGTGGGTGCATGGAACTTGGGGTCTCCACACGAGTAGATTCAGGGTGACGTCCTTGGATGTGGTGTGCTTCCTCCAAAGGCCTCGCCTCTGCTTGGACAGATGGACAGACGGCTCCAGAACTGCCTGTAGGCAGCCTCCCGAGGCACCGGAAGGTGGCTGAGCGCCCCTCCTGCCCGACCTGCAGCCCCCCTCCTCCGGGTTGGTCCACTCCACCAGGTTCGGCCCTGGGAGCCCTTGCAGACGAGATTTTTCTGGAGCTGGAGATTCTTTTCAATTTCCCTTCCAGGCTGAGCACAGCGGTCCTCGAGATAGTTCCTCCCGGCCTCGAGGAGCCTGCAGGGTCCTCGGACCCGGTGTTTTATTCCCCTGTGAGCAATACCCACTCACCTCATCTATTGAGCGCTGACTACCTGCCAGGCACCATCTTGGATTGGGGTTCAGCAGTGATCAAAGCAAAAGATTCTTGCTCTTACGGGGTTCCCTGTGGTGGGCGATGAGTGCATCGGTGGGAGCCTGTGGCGTTTGGCACACGCATGGTCCGAGAGGCACCAAGGGTCTATGTGGTGGAGGCTTGTCCTGGTGTGTGAGGCACGGTGGTGGGATCCGGGGAGGCCCTCAGGTCAGGGTTGCTCTTGGAAGGGATTAAGGTCCTTCCTTGGACCCTTCAGGTCTCGGGAGACGTCCTCATAAGCCCTGCTGCTGAGCCCGGCCCACCAGCACCCTGGCTCCCTGCTTTGAGATGATGCAACTTGTGACAGTCACAGACGCTCATTCCACTGCCGTCCACCATGAGGTGATGCAGCCAAGGAGGGCTCTGGCCAGAGCCTGCACCATTTGTTTGGATATAAGCCTCCAAAACTACGGGCTAAACAAAACCTCTTTTCTTTATAAAGCACCCAGCCTCAGGTACTTTGTTGTAGAAACACAGAATGGACTAAGGCAGCATATGGGAGGCTTTGAGTATCCGATAGCCGCTGGAGCAGCACCATGAACTTGCTGCCTGAACACATCAGGCTGTCCCCTTACCATTCTAGAGGACGGGAGCAATTCCAAGGTCATTTTCACTGGGCAAACCCAGGGCTGGCCTCTCCTGAGGCTCCAGGGAGAGTCCGTGTCCTGCTCTCCAGCTCCTAGGGGCCCCACAGCCTGTCCGTCCCACGCTGATGTCCCCAGTTCCTGTGCGAGATCTCTCTCTGCCTCCTCTTAGAGGGACACTCGGTGATCTTCAGGGCTCACGGGGTAGCCCATGACCACAGCTCCCCGCCCCCGGCCTTAACTGAAATGCAGGCAACAGCCGCGGAAGGGAGACTCTCAGGTTCCAAGGACTAGGACACCATGTCCCAGGGGCTTTCTCCACCTTCACGCAGGAAGGAAACCATTCAGGAATGGGGAGGGCCAGGAGGGGCCAGGGGGTCATCTCTGAGGAGTGGCCTGAGGCCTGAAAGAGGCAGGAGGCAGTCTCCAGGAACAGCGTGCCCGGCTGAGGAACAGCAGGGGCAAAGTCTAAAGGTAAGAGTCAGCCGGTCAGGGAGCAGGACCGGAGGAAGCTGCTGGGCTGAGGGTGTGAGGAGGCTGGGGGGACACCAGGCCAAGGACACAGAGGCAGGACCCTGGACTTTCAGAGGGATGGGCATGTGCCCAGGTGGGTTTAAGCAGGGGTGGACCGGGTGCCTCTGGCAGCTAGAGGTAAAAGTACACCCCGGCTTGCGGTCATTCGTAGCGGGTTGCAATGTTGTAATCTCTGAGATGGCTCAGATTTGGATTTGTGTGCGTGTGTCCCTGGGGTCGGGCCCAGGGACATGCCACCACTCAGTGCACCCCAGCCCTTTCTATTTTCTTTTGAGACAGGCTTTGCTGCATTGCCCAGGTGGGGCCTGAACCTGAGTCCCACCCCCACCTCAGGCCTGGGCCACTGTGCCCAGCTGGAATTCTTAAAATGGCCTGTGGTGGGGCTCTTGGAGCCTCGGGGAGGATGTCAGATATTCAGCAGATATCCGCCATGGCCTGGTCTCCACTAGTCTGCTGTGAGGCCACAGGGAGGACTCGGGTCCCCCCCAGAGGACCTGCCAGTTCCCACATAGAGCTTAGGGCAGGTCCGGGAGGCTTCAGGTGCCAGCTGGTGTACCTCCCAGCAGCGACGCGGGGAGCTCAGGCGGTGGGCTAGAGTCCTACCTGGGGAGGTCCTCATCCTGCCACTCGTCCTTCACCTCCACCTTCTCCATCCGCAGGGTGGCTTCTGTGGTCCCCATGGGAGCCGGGGGGAGGGGCCCTGGAGGAGAGCTGGGAGGGAGGAGCGGGTTGAGTGGACAGGGGTCATAACAACAGCCCCCCAACCGCAGCCCTCAGAGGTGGGTCTGCAAACAGCTCCACACCCCTTCTTCTACCCAATCATCGCCCAGCCCACGAGGCTTCCTTCCCTAGGGCGAGCCATGACCCAGACAGGCTCCTCCTCCCTCTGGATCTCAACTGGGAAGCCATAAACGCCTTAAAAGATCGTTCAGACTCAAGTGTGAATGACTGATGTGCTTAATTTTCCCTGCTGGGACTGACACTTTCAAAGAGGACCAGGCCCATGCCTACCCTCTCTCTGCTCCAGTCCCCTCCCTTGCCCCCTGTTCTCCTGACAGCCTGACCCCAGGCTGCACTGAGCAGCAGGACTGGAAGTCGGATCAGAATCCCCCTCGACTGGGGGAAGCAGGTTTTGTTCTCAGGGTTCTGGGGGTGGGGCTCCGGACGGTGGCTTGGGTGCGCTGGGACAGGATGAGGGTTGAGGAGGAGCTGAAGTGGGGGAACCCGGGCCCTGCAGACTCCCAGGCCCCTCACCTCTCTGCCTCGGCTTCCTGTCTGCAGATGGAAGGACTGAAGCAGGGGTGACTTCCAGGCCCTCTGGACGGCCAGGGGGCCTCCTGCTCCATCAGCCCTGCTCGCTGGTGCTTTTAATCAGTGGTTTCCAACTGGGACGACCCTCCCCACCCTCAGGGGACAATTGGCGATTTCTGCGGGCACTTTGGGTTGCGGTGCCCGAGGGACGAGCTCTGGGTGGAGGCCAGGGAGCCTGCTGGACACCCACCGTGCCCAGGCTGTCCCCAGGCAACAAGGGTGTCCTTAGGGCCAAATGTCCACGGGGCCCGGGCCGCCCGGCTTTAAGGGAAACAGCCATTTCCTCTCTATTTGCCTTTTGTGGAAGGGTTTCAGGCCCCGGCTCTGCAGTCACCACGGAGCACAGCTGCTGGACCCCCCTGTGACCTCCCTCTTCTGAAGAGTTCCTGTCACCCACACTCCTCAGCACAGGAGGACCCTGACCCCCAGCCCCGCACCGCTGCCCCTCTGCAGAGCTGGCAGGGCCAGGTGGTTGGGTGTGTCCCTCACACTGGGGGACGTGGAGATGGCTCTGCTGTGGCTGGGGAGGGGGGCCTCGGAGGGAGGCTGAGCCCCGCGGTCCCGGCAGGAAGAAGGAGCAGCTGGGCCGAGACCCTCCCTGGCTTCCGGAGAGTGCCCACACTCTCTCTTGGCTGTCTTGAATGTCGTCATTCACTCATGGAGGAGGGACAGCCAGACGCAGCACAGGAGCAAAACAGTCCCTTCCGGATGCTACTGGCAGAGTGACCACCGACCACCGGGGCGGGCGAGTCCTCTCCAGTGGAGATCCATCTCCTCCCTGGAAGGGGTCTGCAGCCCTGAGCTGGCAATGACCTCAGCTCCCTGGGGACCGACCGGCCACATCCGCCAAATCTGGGGTGTGGTGGGTCCCAGTGGCCCACAAGCTCCTCTCAGGTCCCGGCTTCCCGGCTTCCCGTTGGGGAGAGCAAAGAAAGCCACGGTGGGGGGCATCTGGGAAGGAGTGTGGATGCTCAGAGCTGATTATTAACCCGTCAGGCACAAGTTGGGAAGAGGAGGAGGCGTCTTTAGCAGCTCCTTCCTCCCACCCCACCAGCCAGCCCTCAGCGACACACTTACGACATCTTTTTCCCCCCAAATCCGCAGCTGGCAGAGCCCCTGGGGGTTATAAATAGGAAACAGCAGAGGCCCAGGGCGCTCCCCAGGAGAGGGAACAGCCCTTTATCTGCCTAAGCCCTGAGCTGTCCTGACAATGGTCAAACCTGCCCGCTGCGGCTGGTCCGGGAGGTTTGCCGGCCTGGGCGACAGGGCCACCAGGGCAAGATGGGCGAGAGCGCATCCTCGCAGACCCGCATCCTCCCTTCCATCGGCCCCACCTGGGGCTGGGCGGCAGCAAATGCCACCCTCCGCCTCCCGGGCGCTGGAGCAGGAGAAGGGCTCACTCACCTCTCGTCCCTGTCACTGTCACCGTCACCGGCAAACAAAGGCGAGCGCTCCCGGTGCGCGGCACTCCTGGCCCCGGGGCCTTCAGAGCCTCGCGGGGAGAGGCTGGCGGGGACTTGGCATCCCGGGAAGGTCACCCTGGGCGACGCGGCGGCCGAGCTCTCCCGTGCAGGGCGGTGCAGCTGGGTCTGGGTCAGCGGCGGGCTCCCGCTGGCCGGGCGGTGGCCCCTGTCATCGCTGCCCGCGGCCTGCCTCCGAGGGTTCGCTGGGCGCACAGCGGGCGGGCGAGGCTGGCTTCTCGGGGACAGTTACCGCCGCTGCTTTGTGTGCAGGGGCGGGAGGCGGGGGCAGGCGGCGGAGGAGCAGGCCTGGCCGCTCGGCTCCTCCCCGTTGGCGGGGGACGGGCCTCTCCGCAGCCGCCGGGGCAGGTGCCGCGCTCGTGTCTGGTGGCGCATCACAGATGTGAGGACGGAACAGGGGCAGCAGACGACAGGGACGGAGGGGCAGGCCCCACCCCAGCTTCTCCCTTCAAGGAGCCGCGGCGGGGACTGGGGCTGGGGCAGCAGCCTCTCGGACACACTGCCCGGCCGCCTCGGGCGCAGCGCCCCCTGCAGTTGTGCGCCGGGGAGCCGCAGCCGGGAGGGAGCTGCCAGCCCGGGGACAGTGGGGCTGAGCCCCGTCCTGCTCCCGGATCTGCGCCAGGCCTCATTCCCCCGGTCCGGGCAATGGGACGCTCCAGTGTCACCTCCAGGACCTCGTGAGAGGACGGGTAGACCAGGCTGCGCACACGGAGGGAGCCTCTATCAGTGTCTCTTCCAATTGCTGCCCCCCCCCCCACCTGGGCCCTGTAACGGGCTGAATGGCGGCCCCCAGGACACACGGGTATGCCCCAGTCCTGGGAACTTGTGCATGTGACCTTATTTGGAAAAAGGGTCTTTGCAGATGGAATTAGGTTAAGGATGCGGGATGCAGATCATCCTGGATTAGAGGGGTTCTAAATCCAACCACAGGCATCTTTAGAAGAGAAGGGAAAGGCGTGGTGAGGGGGAGGCCAAGTGAAAGATGGAGGCAGAGACCAGGGCGAGGCATCTACAGCCAAGGAACCCCAGGACTGCTGGAGAGAGTGAGGCAGGTAATAGATTCCCTCCAGAGATCCAGGAGGGACACCCCGGCAGACACACCAATTTCAGACTTCTGGTCTCCCAAACTAGGAGAGAATAGATGTCTGTGGCACTTTGCTAGGAAATGAAGCACATGACCTCAAGTAGAACTGACTTCTGTGTTCTCTCCCAGTTACATCACTGTGGTGGTCTTCTGTGTCGCAGGAACACGTTGCATTCACTCCTACCACAGGGCCTTTACACATGCTCTTCCCCCGTCACGTATGTTCATGCTATCCATGTGTCAGTTCAGAAGCTGTCTCCTCAGAGAGGCTGCCTCCCACTCACCACCCTACCCCACTGCCCAACTTTTTTTTTTTTTTGTACAATGCACTTTTCCTTAAATGGGGAAGAAATGCACTTAAAATTGACCACTTTACACTCGGTAGGGTGCAACTCAGAGGCATTGGTACGCTGATAGTCATGCACCACCTCCATTTCCTCATCCAGAACAGTTCACCACCCTTAGTGGAAGCCCGTCCCCCTGAGCAGCCTCCTCCTGCACCCACAGGTCTACACCCCATCTCTGGACTGTCCTGTCCTGGACTCTCCTGTCACTGGGTCATACACTGTGGACTTGTGTGTCTGGTTCTCACTGAGCATGAGGTCCTTGGGTCCCTCCATGCTGCAGCTGTGTCACCTCACTCTTGCTGGTGACCAAGGGACCTCTGGGTGTGGGTGGAGCCCATTTTATGTATCTGTTCATCTGCTGATTACACTTGAGATAGGTTCCACTTTGGGGCAAGTACATGGGCACAAGTACTTGCTTGGGTCCCTGTTTTCAATGCTCTCGTGGGAATGCCGAGGGGGGGATTTCTGGGTCATGCTGTGATTCTATCTTTCACTTATTGAAGAACACGATTTTTTTCACAGAAGTTGCCACTCAGAAATTATTTCTTTGTTTCTGTGGTTATTCTCTGTTTCACTTTTACTAGAATATGAATCTCCAGGGAGAAGGACTCTTGATCTCACTCACAGATATACTGTCCCCCAGAGGGTAGCACCTGACACTAGGGTGGTCAAGAGCCACCATGTATTAGTTGGCTTTGTGTTACTACAACAAAATGCCTAAAGTAGATAACTTATAAAGAGGTTGGGTGTGTAGCTCATTGGTAGAGCACTGAGCATGCATGAGGCCCCGGGTTCCATCTCTAAAGCATATGTACACACACACACACACACACACGCACACACACATGGGGTGGGGGATGATTTAGCTCACAGTTTTGGAGGTCCCAGGGTATGGAGCCTGCATCAGCTCATTTCTGGTCCTCAATGGGTGGGAATGGTGGGACAGTGTGTGGGAGTAGTCTCATCTTGGACAGGAAGCCAGAGAGACCTGAGTGGAGCCACGCCCAAACTCTCATAGAAGCCCTCTGGAGAGAACTACCTTCCAGGGCCTGTCCCCAATGACCTAAGGACCTCCCACTAGGCTCCACCTCCCACTAGGCTCCACCTCCCAAGGTCTCTGCACCTCTGAATAGCACCACCCTGGGGACCGAGTCTTCAATCTACTTGGAGCCTTGGGGGACATGAGCCATGTTCCAACCACAGTGTGCAGTCAGGATGCCTGAGCGTGGACATCAGGAACACTCGGGCCTCCCTCTGCACCAGGCAGCAGTAGGGCACCTTGCCCCCAGAGAGCCTGCTGGGGAAGGAAGGGCCCAGAGCCTTCAGCACAAGGCCTGGACTTCCCAGGTCCTGGGTGGAGGGAGTGCGACTGTCAGAAAGGACACTGCGTTGATGGCAGGGAGACGCAGGCTAGCCCTGGAGCCCAGTGCTGGGCACGAAACAGCAGCCTGTGGTCTCACAGAACTCCCCTCAGGTAGGAGAGGCAGGAGGTCCCAGGAGTTGGCATTCATTCAGAGACAGGGCCCTTGGGAGGATCTCCTGGGGTGCGCTGGGCTCTGAGGAGCGAGTAGGAGTTCAATGGACAGAGGACAGAGAGAGGCATTTGGGGCCGAGCGGCCTGCCTGGATGGTCCGCGGTCTGTGGAGCGGCAGCTCCTCCCACGGACAGTGCCTTGGAGCTGTCCGCGGTGCTGAAGCCACCGCCTCTGACTAGGGGCTCGCCATCTCCCTGCCCTTTGTGTTGGCCCCGGGCCAGTGTTGAAGTGCCTCCTGCGACGTGCCTCCCAGGGGCAGTATGTGGTCAGAGAAGTTTTGTTTTGTTCAGGAAGAGTTACGCTGCTGGCCGAGAGCGCAATGCTAACGAATAAAAGCGCACGCTAAAGGAGATGACTGTGAGCCAAACTCAGAGAACAAGGTCATGTATGGATGGTCAACAAACATACTGTGAACAAAGGCCACCAGGAGCCTGGACCTCCCAGGTGCCTTTCCCTTGAGAAAAGGTCCCCCGGAGCCACTATGTCAAGGTCCACGGCAACTTTACACAAGCAAAGTGGTGGGAGCCGACTGTACGCCCTTCCAAGGGCTGTTGTGTGGACCAGCCAGGTCCTGGAAATCCTCACAGGAGACAGGGTTTGTGCAATCCAGAGAGAACACGGGATTGAGCTGCCTTTGTACAGCAGACGCTGCCTTCATTGCCTAATTAGAACCGCGGGGCCTTGGAGGGGGGCCATGTGTAATTACCTCGCTGGGCTTGGGCCAGGGCATGGTGAGAGAGCTACACCTGCCAGACCAGCCAGACCATTGCTAGTGGCCACACACGGTCATGGAGACACGGAAGAATGCCATTCGTTTAAATCACCCGTGGGGCTCCTTTGGCACCCGGGGCTTCCATGGTGCCTGTCCAAGAATTAACTAGCCCTGGGTCTGCTTAATGGGGGGGGGCGGGGGGCAGGCAAAAGAACACACCCCTGCCATCCTTGGCAAAAGTACTTTTTCCTCCAAGCCTCTTGTAATGTGGCATAGTCAGAAGGCCAGATGCCTTGAGTGGGGCTCTGGGTAAGGGGCGGGCTTGAGAGGAGACCCTCACTTCCGAGTGGTTAAAGGGAACGCGGGGCTCCAAGTAAGGGGCGGGGCTTGTCATGGGGCGGGGCTTCAGCTGAGAACTGCTTATCTGAGTGGTTGAAGGCCAGGCGGAGCTCCGAGCGAGGGGCGTGACTCGCTGCAGGGGCGGGGCTTGAGGTGGGGCGGGGCTTGAGCAGAGACCCTCACTGGCTTGGGAAAGAGGAAGGCGGGGCCCGAGGAGGGGGCGGGCCGGTGACGTCAGCGGCCGCCGGCCCAGGGAAGACGCCAAGATGGCGGCGAGCAGCTCTTCCGGCTTCGCACAGGGCGCCGGCCCGCAGTCCAGGTAAACGGCCCGCCCTCCCTCGCGGCGCGCGCCGGCCCTGCCCCAGGAGGACCGCGAGGCGAGGAGGCGGCGGCGGCGTGGTCGGAGCCGGCGGGCTGCCAGGCGGGCTGCGGCCAAGATGGCCTCGGAGCCGACCGTCAGGGAAGCGAGGAGGGGGCTCCTGACGTGGGAGGGTCCTCGGGCCTGTGGGGCTGGAGCACCGTCAACGGCCGGGGGAGCCCGGGAGGTACCTGGGCGGGCGGGGAGGGCGGAGGGACCCCTGATGGGGGAGGAGGAGGAGGAGGTGGAAGGGTGCCTGGGGGGGCAGTGCTGACCCCCCAAGGAGGGGGAAAAGGGGATCTGGGAGGCAGCAGTCCAGCTGGTGGGGCGAGGACCGACCCCTGTGGAGAAGGCAGCCCTTCCAGGGTGCCTGCGGAGGCCGAGGGGAGCCACCCCCTAGCGAGGGGACAGAGGACAGACGGGGAGGCAGGGCTGGGGCTGGGGTGGTCTTGGAAGTCAGCTGGAAGGGTACCAGGAGGAAGTCAGCGCGCGGTTGGGAGGTTGCTGAGACCCGATTGAGGGAGGAGCAAACTTGAGGTCCTGAGACCCAGTGGGAGTGGGGCACCTGGGGTTTGCAGGGAAGGGGGCCAGCGGGGAGAGGGGGCTGAGCCACTGAAACCAGTGGAGGTGTTTAGGTATGTAAGAGCCGGGGGAGGTGGGGACCCAGGAGTTTGGGGGGGATAGGAGCCCAGAGGAGAGATGGCAGGGGGTAGGGGGCAGGAGGGTTCTACTGGGGGCGACTTTCGGGGTGCAAACACACCACAGCCTGTTCTCCAGGGCCTCTCACTGCTGCAGCTCTGCTGCCCCCTGCCTGTCACCGGAGTCACACAGCCAGGGCTTGCAGCTCCAGGGAAAGGACCCTGACCTGTCATTTTTGTGTACCACCCTGTTTCCAACTGGCAGCCTGGTAGAACCTCTTGGGCCAGTTTCGCAGCCTCTTTGGAGCCCACCACCCACGTTAACTGCCCTTGGGCACCTCAGAGACAATTGTTCCCTGAGCCTGGGGCCTCTGCCACATGTTCACGAGTGTCCGAGCTGCTGGGAGCTGCCAGCCAGTGTTCTGGTCCCGAACAGTGGAATGTTGGTCCTGGGCCAGCGTCTGTGCGCCCGTGGGCTCCCTCTTATGGAGTTACAAGGAGAGGCCAGTCAGGGCCTGGAAACAGGCCCGGGAGTCAGCATGCCCCGATGTTTTCTGCACCCCAGGGCTTCCCCGTCAGGCCTGGCTAGCCGTGGTTCTCTCAAGGGAGAGTGCTTGGCTGCCGTTTTCCTGGGATGGACCTTTTTCACTCTTCTTTTCTGTTTTCCTTGTGCTCAGTGGCAGTCTGAGGGCCAGGGCCCGGGCTCGGCCAGCCTCCTGGCTGAGGCTGTACGCTCCTGGCAGCACTGCCCCGCCTGCCCGCCAGCTCTTCCTTTTCCTTCTCTCTCCAGTGCTTCCCTCATTCCCGTGGGCACAGTCCCTTGATTGTTGGGCTATTGGCATGGCCTGCCAGGAGAGCAGCTGAGTATTTAGGCTGTTAAAATAGGTCACTGCTGAGGTCAGCAGGTGTTTTTGTTTTGATTTGCGTTAATGGACTTACACATTTTAGTGCTGCGCTTTTCTGTCCTGTGGTGCTCCGGCAATGCGACGTACACATAGCCAAGAATGTGACACTGTCATCAAATGTCCAATGTCGTTAGAATGGTCTCTGCGAGAGGGTTATTCTTCAAAAAAAGAATAAATATTAACTAAAGCTGAAAGTACTGTGGGAAGCAAGATTATGTACATTACTTGAATGATCTTAAGTTGCCTCAGCCCTCTTCTTTTGGGGGCAGCCACTTTGTCTTGGAAATTTGAGCTGCTTTTAAAATATGTGTTTCTTATATAATGTGCCATAGGAAAGCTGACTGGACCCTAGGTGTTGTGAGTCCCACTCTCCGGCAGTCCTTGGACAATAGTGTTTACAATGCCTGTGTTGTGACTTGCCCCAGCAGAGGCAGCAGTACTCCTTTGGAGCTCTGAGAGGGTTTTCTTGGCTTCTATAGCTGATGACCACGGCCTTGGATGGGGCTGTTCCTTGCACGGTCATCCATGAATAGGGCTGGGGTCTGGACTGTTCTTTAGTTGTCAGTCAGCATTGCCTGTGTGTTTGCAGTTACTTGTTGATATTGTCTTTTTTTAACTGGTGTTGGGGATGGAACCCAGTTATGTTATGACATGTTATGCAGGCACTGTACTGCTGAGCTGCACTTCTCTTTAAAAATAAAGTTTATTTTGAGATTGGGTTTCCCTAAGTTGCCCAGGTTGGCCTAGAACTTGTGATCCTCCTCCATCAGTTTCCCAAGTAGCTGGGGTTCTCATGTGGCTGCCATTGGCATTGCTGATCATTTCGTTATTTTACGTAGCTTTGAGTCTCAGTGCTGTTCACAGTTAGGACTGCAGGTGTTCAGAATAAAGGAGTGATCCCGTGTGACTCCAACCATGCTTTTGTCAGCTCAGGGGTGCTGCTTAGTGGTGAGGCCAGGGGTTGCTGGGGACACCCCATCTATGTTTAAGTCTTGTGGGTTATGAGATGTGCAAAGCTGGATGGGCTGTATGCTGGGCTTCCCTCCAAGACAGTGGCAGGCAGGCCAGCTCTGTTGCCTCCTGGAGCAGTTTTGTTGAATTCCCACTGGGATCTTGCAGTCGGCTACCTTTGTTTTACACACTCCCACCTGTGGTCCTGGGATTGAGCCCAGGGGTGCCTACCACTGAGTTAAACTGACAGCCCCTTTTTTATTTTATTTTAGAGAGTGTCTTGCTAAGTTGCTGAGGCTGGCCTTGAACTTGGGATCCTCCTGAGCCGCTGGAATTACAGGCATGACTACTGTATCTGACAAAAAAAGTACATTTTTTAAAATATTTATTTATTTAGTTAGTTCTCGGCGGACACAACATCTTTGTTGGTATGTGGTGCTGAGGATCGAACCCGGGCCGCACGCATGCCAGGCGAGCGCGCTACCACATTCCCAGCCCCAAAAAAGTACATTTTTAAAGAAGACTTATTGCATGACCGAATTATGCTATCTCAGACCCTATCACAAGTGAATTGAAGGTTTTTACAAATTTTCAGGGCTGACGATGTAGCTCAGTGATAGAGCGCTTGCCTAGCATGTGCTACACCCCTGAGTTTTATCCTCAGCACTGCAAAAAAAAAAGTTTTTCAAGTGTAGATTTTGAATTTTTATTTTATCCATTTTAGAATCAAAAATAAATTCCTAAACATTGGAATAAAAGTAAACTCCTAAGAGATCCTTTAAATTCCCAAACATATTCTCTGTTTCTGAATTTTTATAATCTTCTTTTAAATTTTTTTACAGTTGTAGATGGACAGAATGCCTTTATTTTATTTTTATATGGTGCTGAGGATTGAAACCAGGGCCTCGCACATGCTAGGCAAGCGCTCTGCCACTGATGATCATCATCATCATCATCATCGTGTGTGGTGCTGAGGGGTGCTTTGCCACTAGCCACATCCCACTCCTTTTTGTTTTTTATTTTGAGACAGGGCCTTGCTAAGTTGCTGATGCTGTCCTTGAACTCGCAACCCTCCTGCCTCAGCCTCCCGGGTCACTGGGATGACAGGCGTGGCCACTGTGTGCAGCTGTGAAAGCATTTTCTCATGACTCTTGGAATCAGTGTTTGCCATGAATGTAGCCTGACAGGGGCCAGAGGTCACCTCAGCCAGTCAGCCACACATGGGGTGGGAGACCGGGTGGCAGGACTTGGTTTTTAGGTGGAACCCTCCCACACCAAAAGACCAGCACCAAGCAGAGCTCTGCAGAGTTCAGGAGTCTGCCTTGTGGAGGCCGGGCTGGCAGAGGCCGGGCTGGCAGAGGTGGGGCTGGCAGAGGCCGGGCTGGCAGAGGTGGGGCTGGCAGAGGTGGGGCTGGCAGAGGCCGGGCTGGCAGAGGTGGGGCTGGCAGAGGTGGGGCTGGCAGACGTGGGGCTGGCCAGGGTGGTGTCGTGGTCCCGTCTGCTCATGAAGGGAGCCTGCGCAGCACAGGCTCAGGAAGAACCCTGTTCCTGCCGCTGTAGTTACTTGGGAGGGCTCTGAGGATGTCTACAGTTTGTGTTTTGAGGTTTGGGCCAGTTTTGGTTGTCATCATGCTCTAAATTGGGGTCTCACTATGTTGCTGAGCCTGGCCTTAAACTCACGGTCCTCCTGCCTCAGCCTCCCCAGTACCTAGGATGACAGGCATGTCCACCACGCTGGCTTACTTCCCTTCCCTAAGGTAGGTGCGAGGTGCCCGAGGCACCATGTTCCCACCCTGGCAGCCCACCAGGGGCTGCTGGTTGTCCCCGGATATCCGGGGCTCCAGACGAGTGCTACCAGTCACACACCCTACACCGTCTATCTGCTCTTTGCTCCGGGTGGTGCCCTGTGGTCTTCTCTTGGGTGGACCCTCAGCCGAGGTGTTGGTTTGGTGGGTGCTTTGCCCTGGCAGCTTCCCTGCTAAGGCGACTTGGGCGTCTGCGGCACTTGCTTCCTCTGCTGTTCTGTTGACCGTGCCCAGGGCAGCTCTTTGTCCCTGCTGGCTGAGACTGGAGAGGCTTCCTCCGGCTCTGTTGGCTTCTGGCCCCTTGGATGGTTGCTCCTGGAGCAAAGCTGATCCCAGCCTCCGGTGCCTGGGCTGAATGTTCTGGAAGGCCATCAACTAGCTTTGATTTTGAATGCAGTGGTCGCTTCTAGGGCCACTGTCCTCTCTGTGGAGCTTCCTTATAGGTGCCCTGGCGGCCGGCTTGGCTTGTCACTTCCTTCCCACAGCAGAGGTTCCATGCTTGGGGGGCCGCAGAGCTGCTGCTGCTGCTCCCCAGGAGGTTTCCCACCCCCACAGGCAGGAGAGCAGTGAAGCCCCACCTGGCCCCTCACGCTCCTGAGACCGGGGATGTCTGAGCAGATGAGAGGCGTCACTTTGCTGAATGGCTCGGCTGGAAGCTCTTCACCTGCCTGCTCCTCGGCCACGCCTGCGCCCTCCCTCCTGCCCAGCCAGCAGTGCCAAGGAGCCTCGCTCCACAGTGCGTGACTGACGGACCACCACAGGGCCACCCTGTGAGGCACCTTCCTTCAGCAGGATGGAAGAGAAACCCAGGGGGCTGCTGCCACACACAGCCTTGCCCCCTGAGAGGCTTGGGCACAGCCCCAGAACGTGGACGGGGCTCTGTCCCAAGGGGCCGAGCTGGCCCTGGTGTGGAGCTGGATTCTGACCGCAGCTTCACGACGGTTGCGGACAGGGCGGGTGGTAAAGCCTCTGTTACCTTGGAGCAGCTCGAGATCTCTGTAGTGCGTCGGCATGTTTTCCAGGGGCATCTGGGTTTGTAGTGGGGGTTTCACCTGGAGACACACATAAGGCTTTCACAGTAAAAGAAAAGAAAATGCCAGTTCTGCTAAGCCTCGCAAGCACACTGTCCAACAGGCAGGCTGGGTGTGGCTCAAGCACTGAGGCCCGGGGTCCCGTCCCAGCACCAGAAACGAAACAAAAGTGTATGGTGTGTTTCAAACATAAAGCCCCTGAGAACAGGAGTACAGTCAAATAGCACCTGGGCTGTAGAATGCGACCTCACTGCCAATAAAGCAGACCTGAGGCCCCCTGGGCAGCGACCGTGGGGCCTTGCTCGTGCTGCCCTTGACCTTGGCCTCCAGCCTTGCACAGTGCACCCACTGCACCCCGAGCTGCTACCTTCCAAGCTCAGCATGCAGGAGCCAGGGTTTCCCTCAGCAGTGCTGAAAGATGGGAGTGCTTGATGCCCAGGTCTCCGGCTGCCTGTGCTGGCCTCTCACCACTGGGGGACCCTAGGAGGAGGGTGCTAGAGAGGCCAGTAGCGGAAGAGCTGTGTCCCCAAGTTAAGAGCCTCCCCAAAGCAAGAATCAGTGAGGTGGCTCAGCCCTGGGATTCTGGGAGAATCTCTTCCTTTGGGTTTTCATGTCTTGGACTCTGTCTTCTGTGTTTCCGTGTGCTCCCACTGAGATGTTCTTTGGAAGCCATATCCAGCAGAATCATCATTATTTGCCACTGGAAGGACATGTCCTCCTTCCTGATGGTCCCTGGGCATCCCACCACTGGCCTTGACCTTGGGTTCCACACTACATTTTGATGCCTATTCTTCCCTCAGGGTCTTGGTCCCTTGAGAACAAGTAAGAGCATGTCAGGAGAGAGGCCGGGTGGGGGACCTGGACGTCTCTGGATGAGCCCCGTCCATCCTCAGGACCTCGATGTCTCCAGGAATTCAGTGAACTGTGAGCAAAACTGTATCAATGGGTCTTGCCGCCTTTGTGTTCTAAATCTAATCTGGAATGCGTGCCCTCCCTCTGCCCCAGCAAACATTCAGAGCAAAGAGCCACCCAGAGACCACAGCCCAGGGCCCAAGGACAGAAGCCCAGGGAGGATGGGAGAGCGGGCATCAATGGAGTTGGGCTAAAATACTAGTTTTCCTCCACCAGTGGTGGCCGGAGCGTGTCCAGCTTCCTGCCTGAGCTCCCACCCCCAGGCTGTCATGGAGACAGCGGGCAGCAGCACTGCGGTGCCGGGCGGCTGTCTCTGAGCAACAGGTGGCTCCAGCAGCAGCAGCAGGAGACCTGCTCGTGGACTGAGGGCGGCTTTATAGGGCGAAGCTGCGACGTCGCCAGTTCCTGGGCCTCACAAGCTGTTTGCTCTCACACCAGCTGTGTGTGAGCGGGCGGCCACTATTTAAAGGCTGGCCGGTTTCACAGTGAGTCTTGAGTCCCAGCAGTGCTTCACCCGGGCAGCTCTGGCCACCCTGGACACACAGTGCACCAGCCCCAAGCTGGCCCAGGGGCACGGAGTCCTCCTTCAGTGGTCTCACTGTCCCAGCGCCAGGTCAGCTATTCCTATTTCACAGGTGAGTAAACGGAGGCAGGAAAGAGTATGGCCAGCCCAAGGCCCTGCAGGCCACTCCAGATTCCACACCCTCCGCTGACCATGCTCCCCGCAGTGCCTCGGCCCCACAGCCTCTTGGCGCACACCAGAACCACTGGTGTCGTCAACCCTCCCGTCCCTTCCTGCACCTATGGACTAGGGTTATGCGGGAAGCCAGCGCCACAGGAGGGGTTTCTTACAGCGCCTGAGGAGGGGTCACGTCACAGTCTGATCATTTGAAGAGGTGCAGAGACCCTGGCCGGGAGCACTGCCTCCTCCCCCGGGTGAGGCCACAGCAGAAAAGCCCTCACCAGCCTCTGTCAGCTCCGTGCCTTGACCTTGGGCTCCAGTCCCCGGAGCAATAAACCTCTGTGCTTTACATGTCCCCAGGCTGTGTCTGTTGGAGGTGTGCACAGTGACTGAGACACTGTCTCTGGTGACTCAGTGGACTCCTTGTGCCCCAGGCAGAGGGACTGGTTTGCAGATGGAAGCTGTGCAAACCCTTTGCCATCTCTAGAGAGCCACCAGCCCCAGAGGGACCTCTCCCTGGTCAGCCAAGCACCGTGAGATGCAGAAAATAAAACATGACTACCACTGGGAGGTGGGCTTTCCCGTGGGCACCACCTTCATGGACACCCTCTCCCCAACACCCTCCTGCCCCTGCCTGGTCCGGGAGCCAGTGAGGGTCTCCCTGCTCTTCCTTGTGACTTCCTGACTGTGCCTGCACCTTCCTGAGTCCCCAGCTTTGGCTCTCTGGGTGTCTGACTCTGACTCAGTGTCACCACCCTCCCCTCAGACCTTGGAGATTGTCCCCAGGGCATCTCTCCAGAAGTGTTCCAGCAGCCACCCTCACTGGCTCTGAGTTCACAGCTGGTGCCCTTGGTCTTGGCCATGCACTCCTACGTCCAGCTCAGCCCAGGCCCAGTCCCGAGCTTCGACTTTATATGGTTGTCAAAAGAGTGAGAGCAGGTGCACAGCCGATCACGTGGCCTGCAGCTCTGGGAATGTGTGCCCTGTGCAGGAGTGGCCAGCCCCACCTCAGGCCCCAAGCGCTCTTCCTCCATAAGCCACTTAGGCCACCAGTGCAGGCCTGGTCTTTTGGGCACCCGCACCCTAGTCCTTTGGGCTCCAGGGACCTACTGCCCTGATACGCTTCTTGCCTCCATATAAGTCTCCTGTGGCTGCTGTAACAAATAGCCACACACTCAGGGGCTCAGAAATCCAAAATGGAGCCGGGTGCAGTGATGCACACCTATAATCCCAGTAGCTCTGGAGGCTGAAACAGGAGGATTGTGAGTTCAAAGCCAGCCTCAGCCTCAGCAATGGTGAGGCACTAAGCAGCTCAGTGAGACCCTATCTCTAAGTAATATACAAAATAGGGCTGGGGAGTGGCTCAGTGGTCGAGGGCCCTGAGTTCAATCCCCGGTACCCCCCGTCCCCCCCAAAAAAAAGAAATCCAAATGGGTCTCTCTGAGGTAAAACCAGGGTGTGGGCAGGTCTTCCCACCTCTTCCCCTGCCGGAGCCGGGCATCCCTTGGGCTGTGGCGCCATCACTCTACCCCCAGCGGCAGGACCACAAGCCTGGGCATCACCTGGCCCTTTTCCTCTCCCTCTCGCCCCTCCTGTGCTGGGCTGCCCTGGCCCCCTCTGGGGCTCTTTGCTTCTGCTTCTGCCCCTGCCCTGTCCCAGTCCCTTGTCGCCCTGCTCTGCATGGAGCTCCCCAGGTGGCTCCGAGTGGAGGCCGCAGGCTGTGGCTGCCCCTGAGGCGACCCGTTTCCTCTGGCCTCTCCGGCTCTGCGCTTCTCCTGCAGCAGGCCAGCTGCCCACCTCCAGCCTTGGTGCAGTTCTGCCTGCGCAGCGGCACCTTTGCATCTGGCCGGGCAGCGGCCAGCACATGTCCCTGGACTGGTCGTGCCCACCACTACTGCCAGGGCTTCTCTCCCTTCCCCTCAGATCTCACACAGACTGCTCTCAAGCGCCACCAGCAAAAGCAGAGCCACCTTACAGTTCCCGAGGGTCGCGTCTCCTCTAGCTGGCCCCAGGTGGCTCCCTCCACTCTCCGTTCTGTTCTTCACATGCAAACAGTTGTTGATGCGAGGCTGAGGGTTAAAACAGCAGGCCAGCCTGTAGGAGGCGCTGTGCCCAGCGAGGTCAGGAGCCCTTCCCTCGCCCCGCGGGGGCTTCTTCCTGTCCCACTGAATCTCGTGCTGCTTTGGTGTTTCCTTGCTTTCTCTCATCTTCCCTGAGTGCCTTGCATGGTGTGTTACCTTCCTTCCTGTCACTAACAAATACCTGATGACCAGCTAAAAGAGGACGGGGGTTTTGCTCAGTTTGGGAGGTGGCAAGCTGTGGTGGGCAGGCCTGCTGCTCTGGGCCTGTGGTGAGGGGCACAGCTTGCAGGGAGCCCGTGGTGCCCCAGACCATTCTCTTAGTGGCCAGGGAACACAGAGAGCATCTCATAGTCCCCTGCAGGGCCACACCTCCAGGGTCCGAGGCCTCCCACCAAACCCAGCTCTCAGGCTCCTCCATCTCCCAGCTGCACCTCCTTGGGCCAGGCCTGCAACACATAGCCTCTGGGGACAGTCCAGGCCTAGCTGCAGCATCAGATCCTTATGCTGATAGAAATCCCCCAGTTCTGCATCCTCATTGGGTGAACGGGGCCTTGGCCTTAGACGGACAAGGGCTAAACCCTGATGCCCAGACACCTGCTTCCCCGACTCATTTCAAATTCGGTTTTTTTTTTTTTTATGCCAAGGATTGAACTCAGGGGTTCTTCCCTTGAGCCACATCCCTAACCCTACTTTACATATGTTATTTGGAGACAGGGCCTCACTGAGTTGTTTAGTGCCTCACGTTTGCTGCCTCAGCTTCCTGAGCTGTTGGGATTACAGCGTGGCCACCACACCCGCCTACTTTAATTTAGTTTTAAAACTTCCAAAACAATAATTAGTTAGAACTGAAGACTTTATACAAAGTGCCTTTTAAAAAATCATGAATGTAGATGACTGTCCTTTTCACGAGTATTTTTCCCACATTTCTTACTCGTGTGTTCTCATGGCTCATGGCGGTGGATTTGTTGTCACACTCTCCACGCACACCAGGCGACAGGAGCGTCCCCCAGAGCTTCCTCTTCCCCCAAAAGATACTTTCAAAAATAGCTTTCTTGAGACATAACTCACTGCACAGTCCACCCTTTTAAAGTGCAGGAACACTGGCTTTCTGACATTCATGGGGTTATCACCCATCGCCTCTAACTCCAGAACATTCTGTCATCTTAAAGGAAAACCCATGCCACGAGCAGTGTCCTGTCCCTCCCCAGCCCTGCAGACACAGCCTCACCCACTGGGCCTGGTTCACCCCGCACAGTGGGTGGACTGGGTTCCTCCTCCTCGTGCCATCACGGCTCCTCCTCCTCCTCCTCCTCCTCCTCCTCCTCCTCCTCCTCCTCCTCTGCTGGCAAAATGTGTTTACTATAAAATTTGTTGCCTAGACTGGGCAGGTGCTGCTGGATCTGCCCTAGTGACAGGGCCTTTCTACTCAGGCTCAAGCCAAGGTGACCCCAGGCAAATCCATTGGGCCAGTGCCTTTGGCAAGGAATGGGGCACGGCCAGAGCTCGCAGCCCTCGGATTCCTCAGGGGACCCAGGAAAAAGCCAAGGAACTGCAAGAAGGGAGCGAAGGTCAGCGTGACTCTGCTGTGGGAAGCTGAGGAGGTGGAGGCCTCGGGGCCTGTTCCTCCCCAGGCCTAGGCCCTCAGCCTGTCCCACCCATGGTCCCGTGTCCTGCCCTCCCCTTCCAAGTGTCTCCCCAGCAGCTCTGCACACCAGGCCAGGCCAGCCTCCCTGCCTCGGCCCTGCAGCCCAGGAGCTCCCAGTCATGACAGCCACATGTGTCCCCAGACATGGCCCAGGGTCCCTAGGGCAGGATTTCCCTGTGACACTCCTGCTCTGAGGTCCTGGGCCTGGCAGCCACAGGGCTGAACCCTGATTTCCTGCCCAGCTGAAGCAAGGCGTGGAGGACTGGCTGCTGCTGCCCCGGCCAGGCCTCCCTGCGACTCTCAGATCTCACGGCCTGCGTCCAGGCGTCCTCATGCCTTCCCAGGGCTGGCAGACTGCAGCAGAAGTGACTCTCTGCCCCTCCTAAGCCTGGGCCTCCAGGGGCCTGGCCTGCATCCCCCTTGGAGTACCCAGCATGTGAATGACCCAACCTGGCCCCTGGAGGAGGAGAACCACCATGGCCCATCTGGCAGCTGCCGCCTGAGACACAGGAGGGAGCCCCGCCCAGGCTGCCTGCAGAGGCTGGAGCAGCAGGGACCACAGGCCTCGCTGGCCACCGTGGCCAGCTTGAGCTGCAGCAGCACAGTGAATGGGCTGCTGAGCGCTGGGCCAGCGTTGGGTTTAGATGCTGAAGTGTGCTCCTCAGGCCACCCGCTGTCTGAAAGCACACCCTTTGACTCTTTCCAACCATTCCAAAATGAAAAAGCTCTCTTACCTGGGGCCCTGCGAAAACAGGCTGCAGTTTCAGTAAAGAAACAACCGCCACAAACCAGCAGCCACAGGACGAGCCCCTGGCCCTTCCACTCTCCTCTCCCTTCCTGCCTGGGCCCCCTGGGCAGAGCTCTCAGGGAGAGGCAGCGACCCCCGGTGGCCCGCAGGCGGCTTCGCTGCGCATGACAGTTACTCAACATGAGGTGGGCCAAGAGTTCCCTTTTGGGGTCTCCATCACTGCCTCGTCACCACCAGCGCTCCCGACACTTGGCTGTCCTGGCCTGTGGTGGGCGTTTCAGCCCTGGCTGCCTGGGGGCGGGCTCTGACTGACCTGTGAGTCCTGTTCACTCTTTCCCACTCCCTCCAGCTTGGCCCCAGGGTGACTCCCCCCGAGGGTCCTGCAGCCCTGGCCTTTCACTTCTCACTTCAGCAGCCTGGTCATGGCAGTCTTAGTCAGCTGGGGCCTCTGTGACAAAATCCTGCAGAGTGGGTGGCTTCAACAGCAGACCTTTATTTCCTGCAGTCCAAGATCAAAGCGTGGGCAGGGCGGCCTCTTCTTGGTTTGCAGATGGTGGCCGCTTGCTCTCCATCACTGTAACGACATACCTGACGTAATTAACTTAAAAAGAGTGCAGGTTTCTTTCCGCTGTAGTTGGAGAGGTTTCGGTCATGATGGGGGCCTGTGGCTTTTAGGTGTGTGGCAAGGGGCACATCATGGAGGGAACTTACGACAGCAGACCCGCTTACCTCATGAGCCAGGGAGCAAACGAAGGGGGTCTGGAGATTTGGCTGTGGTGGACCATTGCCCTGGCACGTGTGAGGCAATTAAAAAAAAAGGAAAAAGGGGGGGGTCACCAACCCCTTCTAAGGCACATCCCAGTCCTGCAGACCCCCACCAGCTCACTTCTTAAAGCCTCTCCACCTCCCTAGGGCACCACTGGGACCCAGTCTCCAACTCCAGCTCCACACCACGAAGTCTCCTTCCCGCGTGGCTGGCGTGGCCTTTTTGCCTTCTCCAGGCCTGTGGGGCCAGACCCCAGTCTGTGGCCTCAGGCACTCTTTATCAGCTCTTTAAAGAGCACATCTCCAAATACGGTCACCCTGGGCTCAGGGCTCAGGGTCTGTCTGACTAAACAGCTCACATCCTGTCACGGGACCCGATGGCTCCCTTTGCTTCCTGGATTAACCTAGGAGCCCTGAGCTGTAGTTTCTCTGTGCAGCTGGCAGCCACTAGGGCTGCTTCTGTGTTTTGGCTGCTGTCAGTCACACTGCTGTCGACATGGCTGTACATCCATGTCCCCCTTGCTTTGGGATGACACCTGGACAGGAGCTGCTAGCTCACCTGGGCAGTCTGTCCAGCCCTTAGAGAGCCGCTGGGCATTTTCCATAGTGCTAGCACTTCCCATTCCCATGGGGCTGCTTCTTGGGGTGATGAACATGTTCTAAGATTAATGTGGTGAAGGTTGCACAACTTCCCAGATGTACCAAAGCCATCACACTCTACACTTTAAATGGCTGAATTGTGTCGGTGTGAATCAGATCTCAATAAAGCTATTATTTTTAATTTTTTGGTGGGTGGTTACTGGAGATTGAACTCAGGAGCACTTGACCACTGGGGCACATCCCAGCCCTTTTTTGTATTTTATTTAGAGACAGGATCTCCCTGAGTTGCTTAGCGCCTCACCATTGCTGAGGCTGGCTTTGAACTCGCAATCCTCCTGCCTCAGCCTTCAGAGCCACTGGGGTTACAAGTGTGCGTCACCGTGCCCAGCAGTTGTTATTTTATTTTTTTAGAGAGAGAGAGACAGAGAGAATTTTTTAATATTTATTTTTTAGTTTTTGGGTCAACACAACATCTTTTTATTTTAATTTTAAGTGGTGCTGAGGATCGAACTCAGCGCCCCGCGCATGCCAGGTGAGTGCACTACCGCTTGAGCCACACCCCAGCCCCAGCAGTTGTTATTTTTAAAGACAGTACAGAAATTATAATTTAATAAGGATCAGGGGCTGGGGTTGTAGCTCAGTGGTTGAGCACTTGCCTGACATGCGTGAGGCACTGGATTTCATCCTCAGCGCCACATTAAAAAATAAATAAATAAATATATTGTGTCTATCTACAACTAAAAAAATTTAAAAAAATAATAATTTAATGAGGATCAAATTGTTGAATCAAAATCATCAAAGTTCCTTGGGTTGAGACACTGAGGTGCATATTCTTCCGTGCTTCTCAGGGGTCAGGTGTGATCCCAGGGCCCAGGGCCCTCTGGCGGCCTCGTGAAGCGCCTTCTGCCTCACCTGGGCACACCAGACCTGCAGTGTGGGAGCGTCATGAGTTTTTGTGCTGCTGTGTCCCCAGCTGCCCAGCAGTGCTGTGAACGCCACTCTAACCCACGCACCCGCCTGGAACCTTGGGGTGGGCGGGCCCAGCACTTCGACTCTGCGGTCCCGCACTTCCTGCCTTTGCAGGCCTCAGGCCTCGGAGAGCCGCCCCAGGCGTGGGCAGCAGGGCCCCGAGCCCCACAGGCATCCCAGAGCCCCACATGGGCAGGGTCTCCCCAGCTTGAGCTGCGGTAGCCACAGAGTAGGTGCTCCTTGGTAGGTGTCGGCAGTGGCCTCGGTGGCCACCACTAGGCACAGGAGTCAAAATCTATATGGATTAAAGTGAAACAAGGTTTCGAATCGTCTCAGCTGGATTGGCTGCAGTGTGTGTGTGTGCCCAAGCATGGTGCTGGGGTGGGACCCAGGCCTCGCTCATCCTGGGCAGGCGCCCCCACCACTGCGCCACATGTGGCTCCTGGCCACTGTCCTCATCTACCTTTGCCCTCTGAGATGAGGAGAGAGCCCTCCCGGGGCTCATCTGAGGGTCTGTGTCTCTGTAGCTGCCAGGCGCTCCTTGAAGAGATGAAGACCTCCCTTGGGGGCACCATCCGGGGAGCGTGTGGCCTCTGGAACAATTCACTCTGCTCTTGGGCAGGATCGGGAGCCAGCAGGAGCACCTGGGGCCAGAGAGCGCTTCAGGGGGCTCCAGAGAAGCAGCCAACAAGGCACCAGCCAGGGCATCCGGGCCTGCCCGCGTCCAGCAACCTGAAGGCCCAGCAGTCTGGCACCTGCTGCGAGCCTCGAAGCCAGAGGGACAGAATGGCAGGGGTGGGGATCTGTCTGGGAAGACCTGGCCTGGAGGGGACATCTGAGCAGCCACCCGCAGGCGGGGGCAATGCTGAAAGGGTTGGGAGGGCCTTGAGCAGGGGGAAGATGCGGAAAGGGTGGGCTTGGAGGGACCCCCTGGCTGCTGGAGGACAGAGAGAGGCTGTGGGGGGTGGGGCCGCGGGGCAGGCAGCGCTGTGCACCCCAGAGAACGGCAGGCCCTGCGGGCGGCTCTGCTCCCCTGCTCCTGGTGGAAGCCCCAGGCCCGTTCCACGTGGTCTCCCTCGTGGTCTTCCTGCCCGGGCTGAGTCAGCCCAGGCCAACAGCTGACTCGACACACTGTGTCACTGACACAGAGACCTTCTTATGTTTCCCTGAACCATAGAGTGTCACAACTTTGTGGCAAGTGTTAGGAGTCACCTAGAGATGGTCTAAGGTCCGCAGGACCCTGTGGCAGGGCCTGTGTAGATGGCATGCCCCGTAGCACCCAAGTTTTGGTGTCTGCGAGGTCTTGGAACCCCCTCCCTGTGGACACCAAGGGACGGTGCGATCCTTTGTTTGCCCCCGAATTCCTCTCATCTGCTACCTGCCTGCGGGCTTTAGCGAGGGCTAAAATCTCTCCTCATCCCTTTCCCTGGTGAAGGCCCCTCCACTTCCACGCCTCCCCTGGTGGGTGACAGAGAGCAAGACAGCACCTGTGCTGGCTTCTCTGCGAGATGGGAGCCCCCCACCCTCCTCCTTGGAGGGGCTCCTGGTGACTGCAGGGCGGACAGTGCTGTCCTCTGTGGGGAGCCAGGTGACGTGGATGGGGGCTCACCGGAAGCCGGTTCTCATACAGGAACAGTCCTTGGTGCTAAGGGACCTTCTGCATCTTAACAACCAGGTGGTGACCTGCTCTGTTAAGCCAGATGGTCCCCAATTTAGGGTGATCCAGTCGGGTCTGCCTTGCAGCCCGGCGATGGCACCCTGCGCAGCCGTTCCGCTCTCACTTTGTGTGCGGTGCTCACAGATCACACAGGTCGCGATTCTCCACCCTAATTCCAGCTCTGTACGGGGCAATCTTGTCCTCGCAGGCTGGCGCTCGGTGGTGGAATCTAGGAGAGGGCTGTGCTAGATGCAATTCCGGGTCACGGTCATCTTCCACTTGGTTTTATCGGCTGCAGTCACTTGGGCATCAAGTGGCATCTACACCATGAAGTCAGCTGTCTTGGGAGGACACTGATGTTGGGCTCAAAGACGAGCCTCACCAGGGGCTCACCCGGGAAGCAGCAGAATGGGTTTGGTCCCAATGGCCACGAACCCTGCCCTGGTTCCCCTCGGGGTTGTTGAGATGGTTGAAGGGAACTTGAAACTGGGCCTGGGCCCCAGGAAACTCAGAGGCGCTGGCAGACTCAGAAAGTGTCCCGCTCGGGTTGGCCGCAGTGAGTCAGGTTGCTGGAGTTCCACGTCCGGCTCAGGCGCGCTGAGAACTGCATCTGATCAGCTCGGGCTTTTGTGATTCCAGCACCCAGCCGCCCCCAGCCTTTCCTCTCCCGGCCTCCGGGGCCAGTTACTCCGTGCAGCCGGCTCCCGGGATGGACCCCTCTGTGAACCTGGCCTTCGCCCCGGCAGCCCAGCCACCCAGCCCTGGAGCCCCCGCAGGGTATGGCTGCTACCAGCCCCACTCTGGCCAGGACCTTGGTTACAACAACCAGCCCCAGGAGCCTGTCCCCGGGCCCACCTCTGCACCCACCTATCAGGTACCCCACTGCCAACGTGGCGGGAGACGTTGTGTGGCATAGATGAGTGTGGTGGACTCCCTTCGGACCCCGTCCTGCGGGCCTTGTATGGTCACCTTTCTTTCTAGCACTGTCTGTGAGGTGTGGGAAGGCAGTTGAATTACAGTTCCCTCCCAGGGGGGCAGTCCCCTCCATCGTGGAAGCTGTACCCGAGGAGATCCTGGGGACAGTGGCTGCTGAGCTGCACCTCCTGCAGGCTGCCCAGAGGAGGGCCTGCTCCCGTGCTCTCCCCGCCCACAGCCCCTCCTCCTGGATCTGCAGCTTGGGACCTGCAGCTCTCCCGCAGTGCTGTGACCAGTCCTGCCTCCAGCTCCTGCCCCACCTCATCCCCATCCACATGAGTGAATGGCATCTCAGGCACCAGAGACCCAGCATGGCACCCATCAAGCCCCTGTCTTTGTCCCTCTCCCTACTCCTCACCAAGGCCTGGGACAGCTCCCTCCAAAACTGCCCGCCTCCCAGTAGCCTACTGAAAATCACAGTCAACTCTTGGTCATTAGCATCAGCTCCACTAGGGCTGCTGCGTCCACCTCTGTCTGCGCTGTGTCCCCAGTTCCTCTACCAGGGCTTGTCACGGGGCGGGGGTCACGGGGAGTGAGTGACTGAGCTGGGGCCTGTGGGGAGCCTCCCCAGCCCAGGCCCTGAGCTCTCCCCCTCTCTCCCGCGGAGACCCTCACGCAGGACACTTACAGCTGTGGACAGTCGACGGCCACCAGGAGCTACGAGGACAGACAGCACTACGAGGCTGCTGCCCATCAGCCTGGGCCTGAGGCTTCGGACTCGCTCTGCCAGCCAGGTGGGTGTGCAGGGCCCAGGGGCAGGACAGGGGATTGGCACACAGGTGGGATTCACGAGGTTCCACCTGCAACCTTCTAGGAGACCAGGGAATGTCCCCTGCTTGTCACATAGGCCCCGGACTCAGCAGGCGGCTAGGCCTGCAAAGAGGGCAGAGAGCTGATGGCTTTTTCAGGGGCACTTTGCGGGATGGAGGGGGCGAGTTCTGTCGGGGAGACACAGGATAAGGTGGGGTGTGTACGGCCCTTCTCTACCTAGCACCAGAAGGGGAGCCAGAGCTGGAGGCCATGGTGGGCCAGGGTCTCGAGCATGTCACTGCCAGGTCACTGACAGGGCCTGGGCTCCGGCTTGAACTGCCAGTGAGCTCCAGTCAGCAGCACCCGGCAGGCCCCCAGGACTGTGCCTCTGGGAGAGGGTGGTGGGAGATGGGCCTGACCTCTAGGGACCCGGGAGGCCACAGGAGCACAGGGGTGGGCAGCAACAGCCGGAGCAGAGCCACCAACCTGCCCCGTCCTCAGGCAGCACCTGCCCCATGGCCATGAGCGACTAGAGCCAAGCCTCCATTTGCACCCTAGTTCAGGTCCCCATCCCCATTTACCCAGACTGCCTGTCCCTCTGTCCCTGTGGTCAACTATGTTGGGATCGCCCCTCCCCCTCTCGTTTCTCTCCCTCTCAGGACCGAGCCACCCGAGCTACGGGGCGTGTGTGTACTCAGCAGCCAGCGCTTACTACCCTCCGCCGCCCCCCCAGACACAGCCCTCGCCCCCCTCGGGGCCTTCTCAGCAGCTGCAGCCACTGCCACCCCGGCAGCCTTCCCCGCCGCCGTCTGCACCGGTGGGCTCAGTCCCATGGGGTGGCCCAGGAAGCAGCCCTAGGGACAGCTCCGCTGGCAGCTTCCCTGAGAAGTTTCTCAGCAGGCCACCGAGGCCAAAGGTGGGCCCCAGGCAGCCCCAGCTCCACTACTGCGACACCTGCAGGATCAGCTGTGCGGGACCCCAGGTCAGCCTCTGCCCTGTCGAGGGTGGGCACAGGGCAGGGCCACTGCCTGCTGACAGGTCTGCTGGGAACCGTGCACTGTAAAGCGTGCGTTGGCATCGCCTCAGCACGGGCCTGCTGGCATCTGGTGGGAGAAGTGGGAGCTGGGCACAGTGCTGCCAGCCGACACAGAGGCCCAGTCCTGATCCCGGGGCTCTCTGCTGTCCCAGGAGGTGAGGTGCAGCCAGTGGAGGCACAGGTGTGGCTTCCAACGTGGACAGGGGTGGCGTCCCTTTGCTGGGGGACAAGCAGAGCCACAGGCAGACACAGAGGCCTGGGGTGTGTGCCCATGTAGACACACGTGGGTGCCTGTGTGTGCTTTTTTGTAGGTGTGTGTGGGTATGAAGACCTGTGCGTGTGCCTGTGTGCTCCTGTGCATGCATGCGTGAGAGAAGGGGCGGATTTCCCTATCGCACGGCAGTGAGACTGTGGTCTCAGCACTCAGAAGTCACCCAGGGAGGCTGTGGCCTCCCTCCCTGGAAAGCATCAGACCTCAGGCTCCGTCTTGGCAGAGCACGCAGCCCGATTTTGTTCCATGTTTCACACTGTGAAGGGAGCGCAGGGGCGTGCAGGGGAGCGGAGTCCTAATCAGGCTCTGGAGCGCGAGAGAAGCCCCCAGAAGGTTCCTCAGGCCCCAGGGATGCAGCTGAGGGCACGTGCTGGGGGCCAGCGCAGGCCCCAGCCACCCACCCGCCCCTTCCTTGTTGGGGCTCTCCCAGCGGCTCTGACCCCGCTGGGTTCCCGTGCTCTGTCAGAGTCTGGGACAGAACCCCTGAAGCGCGCCCCTACATCGCGCACGCCCTTGGCAAGGCCTGCCTGGCGCACCCCACACCTGGCTTCCATCTCCAATAGAGCAAAATGGTGAAACCGTGGCGGGCTGGCCGGGGGCACGCAGCGCGCCTCTGTGAGGCTCAGGGTGCACGGGAAGGGGCAGCGCGGGACCGGCCTGCGGGGTCGGGGTGCGGCTGGCCACCCCCGTGTGGCACCTGGCACACAGGAGAGGCCTGGAGGGCCAGTGCTCCTCAGCCAGCGCTCAGCATGCTCGCTCCACGTGGCGGTGCACGCCTTGCTCCCGCTGCTCTGACGCCTCTCACGAAGCCCGCACGACGCCCCAGCCCTCACCCCAGCATCTGTGCAGCGCCCCGACTCAGGAGTCCCGCTTCCATTTGTCCCCGTGTGTGTGTTTCTGTGCTCACGTCACCACCCGCGTGAGACCATCCCTCCAAGAGCTTGGAGCATGTTGCCAGCGCCACAGCGTCCCTCGCGCTGCTGTCTCCTACCCATGTCCCTCCCTCACTGTGACAGGGCCATCAGGGTTCTGTGTCACTCAGCCTGGGCCTGCTGTCCAGGGGGAAGCACAGGGGCGTGCAGGGGAGCGGAGTGACATCCTCACCAGTCTGGGGATTCTGAAGTTCCAGAAAGCATGGGTCCCCAGGGCGCCAGGGCCCCGGAGGACAGCGCTTGTGCATCTCCCTAGTTGTCCAAGTGAGAGAAATGGCTGCACCTCCCAGGCCACCAGGGGACCAGGGGCAGGACCCCTGACATCCCCCTCTCCCACCTCCCCCTTCCCTGTCTGTCTCTTCCTTCCTTTTCTTCTGGTCCTGGGGCTTGAACCCAGAGGGCCCCACCACTGAGCCGCACCCAGCCCTGTTTGTTTTACTTGGAGACAGAGTCTCTCGGAATTTCCCAGGCTGGCCTCCAACTTGGGACCCTCCTACCTCAGCCTCCTGAGCAGCTGGGGTGACAGGCGTGGCCCCCACCTGGCTTGACACACCTCTTTCTTATAATGACATGTTCACGCGTGAGCCCAGCCGTCTGGGGAACACGGTCTCCCTCTGCCTGTGCGTGGAGCTCTGAGCATGTGACATGAAGCCAAACCCCACCCCTGGATGGCAGAGGGGGAGTTGAGGCTGAGGGGGACCATGCCTCCAGGAGCTTGGAGCCAGAGCGAGCCACGGAGACAGGCGTCCCAAGCTCCACTGAGCCACGTGACCCAGCTGTGCGGAGACCAGGCGAGGCCTGGGGTAGCTCCGGCTGGAACCCGCCCCGTTCCTCCCCAGAACACCCAGCAGTCAGAGGAACAAGAAGGAGCAGGAGCAGCCCCTCTAACCTAGTCCTCCCGCATGAGATGAAGCCCTGGCGGGGTTGGGGGCTCCCCCTGCAGGCTCTCTGCACAGCCCTGCCCTAATTGTGAGGGCACCATGTGCGCCCTGTTGGCTAAGTGACATTCTAACCAGTTTGGGGATTCTGAAGTTCCAGAGAGTTCCCACTCCTGTTCGTTTCCCCTAGAACCTAGTGGTACTGTTTCTTCTGGGGACATTCTCTGCTGCAGGGGCTGGCCCTTGGCGTGGTCAAAGTGTAGGGGGTCAGAGGGCACGTGAGGCGAGGGCCGGGCCATCAGATATTTTGGGCGCAGCAGTCCGGCCTCGGCAGTGTGTCCCACGTGGAGCACTCTGCACATCAGTTTTCTAAAAAGCAAGTGGCCCAGCGCCATCTGGGCAGCGATTCCCAGTGGGGAGAAGCCCCGCCCAAGCTGAACCTGTGAGTCTGTGATTCTGCGACGGTGCTCTCTTAAGAAAGGGCTTATTTTAGGAAAGAAGAAACCTCAATGATGTATTTTGGTCCCAGCTTCTGAGTTTTCTAAAGGGACACTTGCTCCTCTCGGGCACCAGAGGGTGGTAGGATGGGGACAGGGGCCTCTGTCACATCACCCACTGGGGTCCCACCAGCTATGCCCACGGCCTGCTGGGGAAGGGGCAGTGCCTGCTGGGATGCCAGCTCAGGCCGCCTCTTCCTCCTCACGGCAGACCTACCGGGATCATCTGGAAGGACAGAAGCACAGGAAGAAGGAGGCGGCCCAGAGGACGGGCCTGCAGCCCAACGGCAGCCCGTGCGGGGCGCAGGCTCAGCTGCACTGTGGCCTGTGTGCTGTGTCCTGCACCGGGGCTGAGGCCTACGCCGCCCACATCCGGGGAGCCAAGCACCAGAAGGTAGGGCCCACACACCACTAGCCCACGCCTGGCCCCTCGGACCTGGGACACAGAGGGCCACCCGCCGAGGCCTTTCAGAGCACAGAGCTGCGGTCCCCATGCCCCCGGGAGCCATACACCTTCTAACCACGAACAGGACCCCCACCGCCCGCACAGACACATAGGGACCAGGGGCCTTTGCGCCTGGGCCACGCAGGAAACAACCATGCTCAGCACTTGGGGACTGCACAGTGTGCTGGCGGGGGTGAGTTCCCTCAGAGCTGTTTCCTGTCTTCACACCAAAGCCTTCCTGTGGCCTGAGAGACGCCTGCAGGGGCAGTTGGTGGCGCCCCCACCTGAGAGAAGGCAGGGAGACCCCTGGCCTGCTCCCCAGGTTGCCGGGCCTTTCAAAGTCAGCAGCGCCACCCCCTGCTCGGGGAACTGTGAATGGGCCAATCTTTCCAGCCCATCCTGAGAAGGCCTGGCCTAGGACTGTCTCGCCCTCCCTCGCCCTCTCCCCGAGCTCACTGAGGCCCGCATGGCCCGGCCCAGCCCAGGGCAGCCTCCCCAACACCTGTGGGAACTGCCCAGCCAGGTGCCGGTGGGTGTGGAAGGTCGTCAGAAGGAGTGTCGTTGCCTGGGGCCTGGCAGGAGATGAGACCAGGCAGGGCAGGTGCGGCATCCCCTCCAGGGCTGGGACCCGGCCTGGGGTCAAGGAGGCTCTGCAGCCTCCTAGGTGGTGCCGTCTTGAGGGTGAACTAGCCGGCAGGTGGGTCTAAGGCGGTGCAGACGCTGGTGGCCACCCAGCAGGCCTTGCCAACTGGGACCTCAACAAATGCCTTGACGCACAAGTGCTGAGGGGACGTGGACGGAGCACGGTGCCTGCAGGTCTTAGGTGGAGAGTAGCTGTGTCCAGCACCGCGTGCGTGCATCCGGCTTGCCTGGTGGTCCCCAACCACACATGCACACCCCGAGCCACCCTGTCTGGGCAGGGCCCTTGGAGTCGGGGAGACAGAGGTCTGGATGAGGGACAGCCAGAGGAGGCCAGAGGGAGCCAGGCAGGTGCTGAGAGCCGGAGGTGCCTGGAAAGCAGGAGGAAGGGTCTGGAAGCAGGGGCAGCTCAAGGAGGCCCTGGCAGGGAGCGGTGCTCTGGAGGCATTTTGGGGGAGCCCAGGAAGGGGTGGGGCCCCTGGATGCTCAGCCTGTCTCTCGGAGGTCATCCTGACAGAGGGACGGGTCCTTTCCAGGTCTTCAAGTTGCACACCAAACTGGGGAAGCCTATCCCCACCATTGAGCCGACGCTCAGGAGCCCTGCCCGCAGCAGCAGACCCGGCCCCCACACCTCGGACAGCGCCCTCGAGGCCTCCACCCGGCCTTCAGCCTCCGCCACGACCAGCCTCCACACTCCAGGCAGGCCAGCCCTGGCCAAGAAGACCGTGGCCTCCAGCGCCCCGCGGGAGGGTAGGTGGCCCTGCCTCCCTGTCTGTGCACCAGGGCGACCTGGCCGCCCCCTCAGGTCCTGGAGCAGAGGCTGAGTGTCAGGGTGTGTGCCGTGTGCGGGAGCGGGCGGCGCCGTCCAGAACGCGGCCCGAGACCTTCCTGGGAGGTTCTGCTGTCGCGCCTTCCTGTGGCCTCCAAAGCCCTGTCAGTGGCCTGGAGATTTCCTCCCACCCTGGTGCCCAGGACACACTGGGTCCTGAGGAGTCACGCAGGCACGGACGAGCCACGCGCTGCCCTGACCCTGCCCTGCAAGTATGGGCCCACCGTGACCGGAGGTGGTGACAGCTCCTGCTCTGGGCCCTCCACTCTCCTCAGGCACCGTCCCTAGCTGCTCCCTTAGGGAGGTTGTGTCACTTGTCCCAATGCTCCAATGGGAAAACCAAGGTGAGGCGACTTAGGGTGGCTGGCCGGGCCACCCAGCCAGCAGTGGCGGCTCAGTTCCCCCTGCTCTGTCCAGCGGTCCCTACTCAGGCCCCTGTGTCCTTCGCTGCTGGGGGTGGGTATCTGTGGCCTGGGCAGCATGGCTTCTTGAGTAACAACAGATTTTAAACTTCTCGTGGTGTGGAAGCCCGAGCCCTCGAAGGCTGGCTGAGCCGCACCTCGCCCTGCAATGTGGGTTGTTTTTTTCATACCTTTATTTTATTCATTTACTTTTATGTGGTGCTGAGGATGGAACCCAGCGCCTCGCACGTGCTGCCAGGCAAGCGCTCTGCACTGAGTCCCAGCCCAGCCCTGCAGTGTGGTTTGAAGATGGGGTCACTAAGGAGCTTTCTTGTTGGTCTGTTTTTGTGGTCCTGGGGGTGGAACCCAGGGCCCCACACGTGGCACACAAATGCTCTCGTCTGAGCACCTCCCCAGCCCTGCTTTCATTTTTTTAAAATATTTTTTTAGAGAGAGAGAGAATTTTTTTGAATATTTATTTTTCAGTTTTTGATGGACACCTTTATTTTATTTCTTATGTGGTGCTGAGGATCAACCCAGCGCCCCGCACATGCCAGACGAGTGCGTTACTGCTTGAGCCACATCCCCAGCCCTGCTTTCATTTTTGAGGCTGGGCCTCTCTGGGCTGCGTGGCCTGGCTTCCACCTCCCCTCCCCACTCAGCCTCCCGCACAACTCAGGCCTGTGCGCCTGCGTCTGCCGTGAGAAGTTGATGGCAGAGGCATTTCTCCCGAGGCACGGATGTGCCTGGTAAGCGTGGCGGAGGAGCCTCTGGCCCCTGCCTCCTCATGGCTGATTCACAGAGGTGGAGGTTTGGAGCAGCTGGCGGCCCTTGGGGGAGAGGTGGAACCTGGGCTTCTGCCCCGTGGATTCAGGCTGGACTCAGACCTCCTGGGCTGTGACTTGAGCTGGTGTGACAGAGACAGCTCCAACAGAGGAGTGTGTGTGAAGAGGAAAGGCTGGGCTCCTACTGAGCCCCGGAACCTAAGGAAGTTACTCACTGGCTTTGTGGTGCCGGGGATGGCCCTGGGCTCCCCTGAGCCGCACCCAGCCCTTTCTTAATTTGGGGACAGGGCCTTGCTAGGTGGCCCAGGCTGCCTGGACCTTGTCACCTCCTGCCTCAGCCCCGAGTAGTTGGGATCATGGGCGTGGCCATGACACCCATGGAAAGGTCTCTTAAAAGAAAGGTCCAGGTGCCTTCGTGCCAGTGATGGGTGACCGCAGGCCCTGACGGGGCGGAGGCTCCTGCCTCAGGGGTACCGGTTTTCGAGAGCGGCAGGCGTTTCCTTGGGTGGGGCTTGGGGCACCGTGTGGCGTTGCTGGTTCTCCTGTGAGCAGCCAGCTGTGGTGATTCCTTTATCCATCAGTCTGCGCAGAGCCCTCTCTCCACGTGCCCCCTGCTCCATTGGGAGGGCTTGGCGAGGTGACTCCACGTTGAATCTGACCCTTTCACCCGAGCACAGCCTGTGGTCTAGGCAGCGCTAATCGCCATCACCAGCTGGAAAGGACAAGGAGAGGCTTGGGTTTGTGTGCACCTCACACTGCACGGCTGGTGGGTGTCCAGCCAGCTCTGGTTTCTGGCTGGAGTGACATGGTTGTCCCTCTTCAGGGCCTCCCAGGACACAGGCAACACGAAGCAGGCCCCCGGAGGGGAAACCAGCTCGGCACAAGTCTGAGGGGCCAGGAGAGCCGCCTTCCCGAGGAGGCCCATGGGAAGCTCCTGGGGGCTGCTCAGATGCAGAGCCCATTGGCCCCGACTACGTGGAGGAGGTGGGTAGAGGCCACCGCGTGGCCGATCCCTAGTGCAGAAGGGCCAGACCCTGGATCCAGCTTTGCGACCTCGCTGGGCTCATCAGGAGAGATCTAGGTGAACCCGCCCCTTCTGTGGGTGCCACAGCAGACCTTGTGGGGCCAGCACTCCGCGCAGACCCCCGATGGCCCTGAGTGAGGGGCAGGGCATGCTGTCACCTTTGCGGGACTGTCCATCTGCTCCCTGAAGAGGGCGGGTGGAGAGAGCCCAGCCAGTGGCAGGAGGCCCCGGGCGGGATGGCTGTGCCACTCCCTGTCAGCTGGCTTCAGGCCACGCGGGCCTCCACGGGGGAGGGGAGGCGGCTGGGTCCCTCAGCTCACCACTGCACGGATTCTGAATTCTGGCCCAAGACGGGTCACTGGGAGCCACCATGCACCTGCGCGGCCCCCTCAATGCGCCCAGGGAGAAGCAGTCAGTCCCACAAGGCCCGTCTGCCTCCCAGAGTCTCGCCGGGGCTCGGGCCACGCACAGAACGCAGCTGTCACAGGGAGCTGCAGGCCTGTGTGCCTTCATCCCCAGGCTCATGTTCTGGTCCAGTCCGTCCAGCATCTTACATTTTGCCCCAGGCAGAATGACCACAGCAGCCAGAACCATGCCACCCTGTCAAGAAGCTGCCTCACATACGGCCGCAGGGACCAGGGAGGGCCAGGGTGGGCAGCGATCGCAGCAGGGCAGAGCCGGGCTCCTCAGTGAGGTGATGCCAGGGGTGGAGCCTGGGGCAGTGCCAGGAGGAGGAAGGGCCAGGCGGGAGGCCAGCGGGCTTTGGATGACACCCTGAGCAGGCACAGAACTGACCAGTCACCTGCATGTTGGTGACGTCCCTCGTCCTCTGGGCTTTGCTGGAACGGGCAGCTGTGCTTCGTGTCCCAGGTGTGCAACGACGAGGGGAAAGTGATCCGGTTCCACTGCAAGCTGTGTGAGTGCAGCTTCAACGACCCCAACGCCAGGGACATGCACGTGAAGGGACGGCGGCACCGGCTGCAGTACAGGGTGCGTCCAGCGGGGGCATCGGTGCCCACCCAGGGGCTCAGCCGCCTCCTGGCTATCCCGCCTGCCAGTGCCCGGTCTGGTTACCTTGGGGTCCCGGGTGGGCAAGGGCACGGGTTTCCATTTTCTGTATCCAGGTCCACATCAGGAAGCACACCTTTGGCCTCCATGAAACTGGGCCTTAGTGCCTCCAGTCCCTTGAGCCTCTGGACGCTGTGAGGCCTGGACAGCCACCTCTTGGACCCTTCTCCACCACGATCCACCACACCCTCCTCCCGCTGGGAGCCCCTGCCCCATGCTCTCTGCCCACCTGCCTTCCCATACACCACTCTCAGGGCTGCCCCGCCGGCCAGCAGCCTCAGCCACGCCTCAGGGCTGGCTCTCGGCACCCCTCAGCCCTCTTGGCCGTGGATGCTCCCTTCAGGCTTCTGCATGTCCTTAGAAACAGGGCCATGTCCCTCTTACCTCAGTCACAGTCTGTTCTGGATCAGCACTTGCCCTACTGCCTGCACAGAGTGCTCAGGGATGGAGCCAAGGATGGGTGCAGGAGTGGCAGGTGGATGGGTGGGTGGATAGATGGGTGGATGGGTGTGTGGATGGATGGATAGATGGGTGGGGTGGATGGATGGATAGATGGGTAGATGGGTGGGTGAATGGATAGATGGGTAGATGGTTGGATGGATGGATAGATGGGTAGGAGGGTGGGTGAATGGATAGATGTGTAGATGGATAGATGGGTGGATGGGTGGATGGATAGAGGAATGGGTAGGTGAATAGATGGATGGATGGATGTGTAGATAGATGGATGGGTGGATAGGTGCATGGATGGATGGGTGGGTGGGTGGATGGATAGATGAGTTGATGGATGGGTGGATGGGTGGGTGGAAGAATGGATGGATGGATAGGTGGATGGATGGATGGATGGGTGGGTGGAAGAATGGATGGATGGATAGGTGGATGGATGGGTGGATGGATGGATGGGTGGATGGTTATATGGATAGGTGGGTGGATGGGTGGACAGATGGATGGATGGGTGGTTGAATGGATGGATATGTGGATGGATAGATGGGTGGATAGATAGATGGGTGGATGTGTGGATGGGTAGAGGGATGGGTAGGTAGATGGATGGATAGGTGGATGGATATATGGGTGGATGGGTGGGTGGAAGGATGGATGTGTAGATGGTTAGATAGGTGGATGGGTGGACAGATGGATGGATGGAGGGAGGGAGGGAGGGAAGAATAGGTAGATGGATAAATGGATGTTTAGATGGGTGGATGGGTGGACAGATGGATGGAGGGAGGGAGGGATAGGTAGATGATAAATGGATGGATAGATGGGTGGGTGGAGGGTGGAACAGTGGGTAGATTCGGGACACCAACGACGGTTTTGTATTCTTTTGGTCATGCATATTTGCAGGCAGGTTTTTAAAACAAGGAGGGTGAGCCCACAGGAAAGCCATGGGATGGGTCTGCCCGTTGTCTCCCTCTTGCTGGGTGGCCCCGACTGCACGCGCGTTCTGGGCTAGCTGGACTGCTCGCGGCTATTCTGTGGCCACCTTGTTACTCTCCAGTGCAGTGAGGCTTCCACCTGCAGCAGACAGAATACTGAGCGAGCACAAGTGGCCCTCAGATGTCCTTGCTATGATGTCACAGCTGTCTTGCACTGCGTGAGCAGCTCTGGAGGCCTTGCTCGGAAGCACCCTGTCCTTCAGTGAGCGGGACACACCCTCCCAGCCCCTCCTCATCAGGAGCACCCGAGTCACCTCTCATCCTTGGTGGCTGACGGTTGCTCACCCTTGAGCTCCCCTCAGTGGCCCTCCCCCCACTGCCTTCAGGACATAAACTGCCCTGTGGGCGCGGAGGGTGGCTTCCTGGGGCCCTCCTGTGTCCTCAAGGCCGCTGTGGCCCCCTCCCTGGGGGCGCCTGTTCTCACAGCTTGCCTTGCCTTCCCAGAAGAAAGTGGACCCCGACCTCCCCATTGCCCCCAGGCCCAGCAGCAGGGTGCGGAAGCTGCTGGAGGAGCAGATGAGGAAGGAGCGGCAGCGGGCCCAGCGGCGGCTGGAGGAGATGCGGAACTGGTGCTCGGAGCTGAGGTGCCCCCCACCCCCAGCTGCAGGACAGGGACAGGCCCCGCCCGCGCTCCCCCAGGGCCCTGCACAGTGCCACCATGGGCCTCCAGGGCCAGACCCCACCCTCACACTGGGCAGCCTCCGTTCTGGCTGGTGGGGGCCTCTCAGCTCAGTGCCACCATGGGGGGGTCCCCGTCACTGCTCCATTCCACGCATCCCCTGACCTCTGTTGTCCCCTGTGTCCCCAACTGTGGGCACACTTTCTCATCTCCCTTCTCCACCCTTCAGAGCAGTCCCAAAGCCAGGCCTGGCCCTCTGTAGTACCCGGGCCGTGGGCTCTCTGGCAGCAGCAGGCCTATGTGGGGAGGACACGGAGACGCCGCCGAGGGCACCGAGGCCGGTGGAGCCCCCCACCCCCGCGCATGGCCTCGGTCCCACCATGCATATGGCAGGCGCTGTGCAGGGCTGTGCCCTCAGTTCTCGGGAGCCGAGCGAGAGCCCTCAGTGTGGGTGTGAAGGCGAGGGGGCCTGGCTGTGCCCACACGTGGGCATGGGGCACAAGCACATCTGCTGCAAGAGGTCGGCTCCCTGAGCCTCCACCCCCAGCCCTCTGTCCCCCCAGCCCTCTGTCCCCCCAGCCCTCTGTCCCGTCTGGCCCACAGGCACCATGAGACGCGCTGCAGGCAGCCAGAGGAGGAGCCGCGGCCCCAGGACAAGGAGCAGCAACCCGCCTCGACCGACTGGGCCCCCTCACCCGCGCTGGGCAGGCTGGGTGTGCCCGCAGTCCCGCTCCCGGTGGGTGCCGAGGGCCAGTGTGAGGGGCAGCATGGCCTCCTCTAGCAGAGTCCTCTGTGGGCACCAGGGCTTCTGAGAGCCTCATCCCGCCCTGCCCCCTGCCCGGCCCTGGGGTTCCGTCAGCTCCCTGGAGCCTAGGGTGGGGGAACCTCATTTTGTGCCCCTTCTGCCCCACCCCACGGCTCCTGCTGCCATGGACATGTGCCCTCCCGGGCCAAGCACCGGGTTGATGGGAAGCTGAGGTTTGCCCCTCACCAGGGGCAAGGCCCTGGTCGACTCTCGAGCCTCTGGCCGGGGACAGGGGGATGCGGCCCACGCTTCCTGCAGCCACGGGAGGCCTGAGCTCCTCCTGGTGCTGCCCATGGCTCCCGCAGTCCGCCCCCGGCCCCCTGGGTACTGGACGCCCACCTGGCCGTGCCCCGCCTCTGAGCCTGGCTGGCCACCATCCCCCCACCTGTGCCCAGCTCCCTGACGCCAGCCTGCTCCAGGCTCCTCCTGAGTCCTCCTGGGGCTTTCAGTGCTGTCACAACGCAGCAGGCTGCCTTGTCCCCTGCCCACTTGGTCCCACCGACAACTCAGCCCAGCCCCGACAAGGTGGCCTCTCCCCACAGCCCAGGCGGCGGCCAGAGTCCAGCGATGACCGGCACGTCATGTGCAGGCACGCCACCATCTACCCCACCGAAGCAGAGCTACTGGCCATCCAGAAGGCCGTGTCGCACGCAGAGCGGGCTCTCAAGCTGGTGTCCGACGCGCTGGCCGAGGAGGACTGGGGAAGCCTGGAGGAGGAGGGCGGCCAGCGCAGGTAACGGAGAGGCCTGGCCCTCAGGACGGGTGTCTGCAGGACCACAGGGGCCAGGCCCAGGCCCTCCGAGGCCCATGGAGGCTCTGCAGCCCCCCGCAAAGCAGAGGGTCCCTGTCTCCGAGTCTAAGCCCCAGCCACAGGGAGGCGCTCCTGGCTGGGAGCATCCTCTGAGGGCCAGGCACCTCAGCACGCAGCCCACAGCCGCACCGCGCTGCGCCTTCCACCTGCTGCTCCGCTGAGCCCGAGGCCACAGCTGGGTGACACTCAGTAAATAAAGTGCCGAGGTGCCGCTCACAGGGACGACCTTCTCTTCTTGGTGAACCTCGGCTTCCTCGCGAGGTCTTAGGGGACCAGAGGCCAGGCCCCCCGCGGCGTGCTGGGGTGGACACGGCTGACGGATGGATGCGCACAGGGCTTTTCAAGGCCTTCCTGGGGGGTCACGTCCCTCCTGTCCTCTCTTGGGGGTCTTCCTGCGGTGGGGAATGCACAGGACACAGAGCTGAGCGCTGAACCACATCCAGGTGCACAGCTCCCCCGCGTGGAGCAGTCCAGGGCCGTGCCGCCATTCCTGCCGTCACCCAGAGCTCTCCCAGCTACAGTGTCCCCACAAGCACTGACCCCCGTTTGTTTAAGGCCCCCACGAGTGCACTTCCTGCCTGTGGGCTGGCCTGCCCTGGACCTTTCACGCAAGTGACCCTCTGACCTGCTGAGCGTGGGCAGCTTCTCTGGCAGCACTCAGTCTGCATGGAAGGCGTGGGCCCTGGTCAGAGTGTCCCTGCCCAGGGACACTCCAGCCTGGCGGGCGCCCCTGGCAGGGGTGGGCTCCCACTTTACAGAGTAGGAGACCGAGGCGTGGGGAGGCTGCTCCCAGGGCTGTTGCTGGGCATCCAGTGGGCCGCTGGCCCCTCCTCTGACAGCGCCCCACGGCTCTGTCTTGACAGCTGCGCTGTGCCCTCGCCTCGGGTCCTGAAAGGTGTCATGCGGGTGGGCATCCTGGCCAAAGGCCTTGTCCTGCGGGGAGACCGGAACGTGCAGCTGACCCTGCTCTGCTCCGAGAAGCCCACTCACGCCCTGCTGCGGAGGGTCACCGAGCAGCTGCCCCAGCAGCTCCTGGTAAGCTCGGGCACCCCGCAGCTCCCTGCCCGCTCCCCAGGGCCTGTGGACCCAGCAGGCTCATGCCCTCCAGGACTTTAGGAAAGTGGAGGCGTTGCCGCCCGAGGCCGGCCGGCTTCTTTTCACAAGCTGTTGGAAAGGGGGCGCTGGCAGCTCCCGGTCCCCTGGTGGGAGGAGTTCAGGCTAAAACACAGAAACTGTCCAAATGTCCCACCCTGGGGATGGCACCTGTGTCACGTCTGCCTGGCGTCAGGAGGCTGCGTGGCAATGTCTCCGAGTCAGGCCCCAGGCTGAGGCCGGGCGGGTGTTTGGCTCCCTCTGGGGAGCCCCGCTCGCCCTTCTCACCCGGGAATAGTGGGGAAGGCCACGGCCACCCAGAGTGATGTCTAAGGTCAAAACCAACCCCGCCCCGAGGGCCGGGTCCTCCTGAGTCCCTTCCCAGTGTCCCGCACTAGATGGGGCCTCAGGCCTCAAAGGTGAATGGGAAACCAGACGTGGGCAAGTCAGCTCCAGCTGTCCTCTGGGAAGGAACTAAGCTGGGGCCAGGTGGACGGGCCAGGGGTGCGTCTTCAGACAGGATGGGGCACGAGCCCTGACTGAGGACCTGCGCCCTCGGGTACAGAATTCTGCATGACAGGGCCAGCCCTGCAGAGGCCAAGGGTGGACAGGAGAGAGCAGGAGGGACAGGGCCTGGGCTGAGCCAGGCCTGCAGGGGTGCGAGGAGGTGAGGTGGGGAGCGGAGGGCCCAGACCTGAGCCCCTGAGAGCTGCCGGGGCGGCAGGGGCTCGGCACAGCCCAGCTCTCCAGAAGCCCAGCTCATGGCGAAGACAAGCTCTGAGACTAGGGCCAAGGCCGTGGGGAAGCTGGCAGAGCCCCACCCCACTGGGGGAGAGCCCGAGTGGGCAGGAGATCAGGGTTGGCAAGAAAGGTGCGTCTGGGGGCAACTCGGGGTGGACACAGGCGCCCAGAGGGGCGCAGATGCACAGGGAGCCTGTGGAGAGCATCCTTCCCTGGGGACAAGGGCATCTCGTGGTGTCTGCTTCTCTCTGACCACAGAGGTGGCTGCGTCCTGTGTCGTCTAGCTGACCAGCTCTTGCCTCACCATCTGCTCTCGAGTGCCCTGGGGCTCTCCACTGGGAGGCCCCGCTCAGGCCCAGGTGCACCTGCCCAGTGTGGCCTCAGCTGCATGACGCAGCCCGCATTGTATTCCCACCCCAGATACTGACGGACGACAAGTACGAGGTCTCCTCCGACCCTGAAGCCAACATCATCATCTCCTCCTGCGAGGAGCCCAGGATGCAGGTCACCGTGACCCTCACTTCTCCCCTGATGCGAGAGGACCCCTCTGGGGGCCGAGGTGCGGCCGGGCCCCTCTGTCCAGGTCCCTAGCCCCTGCCCACACTTCCTGGGCATTGCACATACCCAGTCCTGGGGGTCCCACAGTAGCCCTCCAGCACTTTTGTCATCCCAGATGCTGCTACTCACCCAAGAGCTGGGCTTGGGACAGCAGAGGACCCGAGTTGGTGACTACGTCCTGCTGCTCAGCTCCCAGGCGGCAGCGCCGTTCTCTGGGTACCCGTCCCACATAGGCAGGGCCTCGTCACCACCTCTCCCTGCCCCTGCCCAGGTGGAGGGTGGAGGGAGGGAGCGGAGCAGCTTGCCCGTGTTGCCAGGACCACTTGTCTGGCTCCTTGAAGTCAGATTCGCCCCACCTGGAAGAGCAGGGGAGAGGACTGGGCAAGGTCAGGGGAAGGGAGGGCCTTGGTCACTGGCCTCAGTCACTGGCCACGGGGCAGGTAAGTGACAGGCATGGCCGCAAACCTGTGATGGCTGGGGCCTGTGACAGAACCCTCTAGAACAGTCTGGAGCAGTTCCCCAGGCCCAGTCCTCCTGAGCCCTTCCTGGTTGTCCTGGCCGTGGCTGAGGCCATGAACCACAGTTCAAATGGGTCCTCTTTACAACCGGAAGGCCACAGCCGCCTCTGGACCCTGGGGGAGAGCCGTGGGCAGGGCGGGTGCAGGGCCACCCCAACTGGAGGCCAGGACCTTCGTGAGCCCTCGAGACTGGGCCTCCCTCGAGGCCCCTACCTGGCCAGATCGGACCCTTGGAGACCCGAATCCTCTGACAGGTGGCCCCGGGCAATCTCAACAGGACATGTCACTTCCTGCAGGCCACTGCCTTCCTCAGTGGGGGGAGGCCAGCCCCTGAGACCCCTTCTCTTCCCCCCCAGTCCCATCGGGCCCCCTGGAGTCGTTGCCGTGATGGGCAGACCGGTCCATGGCAGTCACGGAGGGCAAGGCCGCACCTGTCCTGAGGTGCCCTTTCCCTAGCCTGGGGTTAGGCATCGGTGACCAGACCTGTGGCCATCCCACCCCGTCCTCCTTTCTGTGGTGCATTAGGAAGCTTCCGGAAACAGGCCCAGTCTGTAGCTTCCCATCTGCACCTTACCTGGCTAGTGGAGAGGACCTAGCACCCAGCCTGAACCCCAGCCCCCTGCAGCACCCCTCCTGGGCAGACGGGGTTTGCAACAGTGGTTTCTGGGGTCCCTGCCCTATCCCTGCGGGATGATCCAAGAGGAGCCAAGTACTTCCCAAGAATGGACGGTCCAGGTCCACGCAGCCCTCCGAGGCGGGAGCAGAGAGGACGGGCACCTTCCCACTCACCTCCCTCGGGGACTCTCTCCCATTCCTTCCAGAAGGAGCAGAGAAGCCTCAGCCCGACCCAGGAGATGTCCTGAGCCCCGAAAGGTGCCTGGAGTCCCTGGCCGCCCTCCGTCACGCCAAGTGGTTCCAGGTCAGGGGCCTGGGGCTGGACGGGGCCAGGTCACCCACCCAGCCAGCAGCCTCAGCGGAGGCTCAGCGCACAGAGGCGCTTCCGTGAGGGGCTGCTCCGCTCTGGAGCCCCTTCCCTCCTAAAGACAGGCTGGTGGGCAGGACTGGGAACGGGGAGGGAGCGACGGCGCCCCGGGTCTGGACGCTCTGCCTCTGCGGCCTGTGCGCACTGGGGGCCGGCTAGCCCTGCCCCGCCGCCCTCCAGGCTGCCTGTCCCTCCAGCCCACGCCCTCCAGCCAGGGCCACTGCCCTCCAGTCAGCCGTCCCCCACCCTGTGGCAGCACATCCGGCCCCAAGAGCTGACCGTGGCTTCCTCCCCAGGCGCGAGCCAGCAGCCTGCAGCCGTGTGTGATTGTCATCAGGGTCCTACAGGACCTCCGTCGGCGTGTGCCCAGCTGGGGGGCCCTGCCAGCCTGGGTAAGGCCATCGGTCCCCCCAAACACCCCCCGAGGGCTCTGCAGCCCTGACAACCCGGACTCCCTTCTCCCAGATGAAAGTGTCCCTTCCCGGGGCACCTGGCCAAGGGCGGCCAGAGCTGAGGCAGTCTGAGGGTGGGAGGGCTGGGCCACGGCCGCTTGTGACTCATCACCCTGCACCCACACTGCAGGCGAGGCCAGGGCACATGCAAATGTGGGCACACCAGGGAAACGGGTGGTGGTGGCCTGGACCCTCCCGGCATCAGGGCAGGGAGAGGGGCCTTGTCCTGGCCTTGCTGGTGCTGAGCCACCTGCTCCAAGGGGGGCCCTGCAGCTCTGGCTCGACCCTGGGTCCATCCCATGTAGGGAGAGAAGAGCCTCTGGGTCCCCAGCGAGACCCTCAGGTCCCCAGCGACCCCCATGCCTCAGTGGCCAGGAGCTGCCGCCCAGCACAGGCTCCTCCGGCTGCAGGTGCCTGTCTCTGTGGCTCCACTGCGCCCTCCCCTCCCTGGTCCCCCTGCCCCGCCCCGTCAGCGTCTAGAAGTGGCACGAGTGTCATTTCTAAGCCCTTCACTGCTAATGTGGTGCTGCGGGAGGTGGCGGGCACGTCTCTGTCCCACCCCAGCTCTGAGGGGGGCATGCGCCCCTCTCCTGGCCTGAGCCCGTTCTGGGCCGAGGAAGCCCTGGTCCGTCCCGTCCCCTCGGCACAATCCAGAAGCAGGGCCAGTGTCTGCCAGTGTCCAGAGGAGCCGTCCACTCCAACCCCTGGGAGTCACAGGCCACGTCACGCTCGTGACCAGCCCCTGGCCTGCTCCCGACTGGAGAACCCCCTGCGTGTGTCCCCACCCTGTGAATGGAGAAGCCCCACGATGTCCTAGACCACCTCGCACACGTCCCCACCCTGCCCTCAGAGGCTGGGGTGGCGGCTGCCCCTAGCCCCGGGGGTGGACCCCAACCGAGGCTCAGTAGTGCTGAGCGGGCCTTGTCCCTCAGCGTGTCTGTGACATTGCTGTGGCCCAGACGCTGCAGGTGGGAAACTGAGGCCGAGAGGCGGAGCCATGCAGCCATGGCAGTAGGTGGCAGAGGCCTGGCGGCTTCCCAGGGGTGGGCAGGAGGGAGGGCGGGCGAGGTCCTCGTGTCCCAGGGCCCGGAGTCTCCCAGCCCACCCGCTAGTGCTTTGGTGGAAGAGGGCTGTCTGGGTCCCCAGGGCACGTGCGTCCCTCCCGCCCCCAGGCCCTGGAGCTGCTGGTGGAAAAGGCTCTGAGCAGTGCATCCAGGTCCCTGGGCCCTGGGGATGCCGTGCGGCGGGTCCTGGAGTGTGTGGCAGCTGGTGCGCTCTTAACAGGTCAGTCGCTGGACAGAGGCTGGAGTGGGCAGCAGCAGAGCCCAAGACCATGGCTGGGTGCCCAGGGCCGTGCACACACCTAGGGCCAGGGTCGCCCCAGACAGGAGAGGGACAGGCCAGAGCAGGGGCAGCTGGCCCAGGGTGAGGGCTGGAAGCCGGCGGGGTCGGCCTGCAGAGCTTTCCCGGTGCCCGCCGCCTGCCCTATGCAAATTTATTTGAATAGATACTTTATTCAAAGCCGAGACCAGATGGTGGGCTGGGTGTGAACTCACCGACAGCCCTGCAGCCAGGAGGAAGGCGCCGGGCAGGGGCCAGGAGGGCACAGCTCTCAGGGACACAGGACATCGCTGAGTGGGCGCGGGGTGACGCGCAGGCGCGGTGGGAGGGAGCCGTTTGTCCACAGGGTTGTACACACTCAGGGCCCAGCCTGCCTGGGGGCCTGGAGGACCCTGCCCCCCACGCAAGACCCTGCTGCAGGCCCTCGGGCTGCTCAGCGTGGCCGTGAGGTCCACCATGTGTCCCTGCAGTCCCTCACCAGGTGTCCTGGCACTCTTTGCTGCCCCCTCCTCCCCCACACAGATGGGCCTGGGCTCCAGGATCCCTGTGAGAAAGAGCAGAGGGACGTCCTTGGGTCCATGAGCCTCCAGGAGCGGGAGGACGTGACAGCCAGTGCCCAGGTAGGAGGGCCAGGGCCACCAGGGCCCTGCACAGCACCCCCAGCGAGCCCGGGCTCCTGTCCCTCCCCCTGCGAGATGCTGGGCAGAGGAGGTGGTCGGGGTGGCAGGACTGCCCCTTGAATGAGGCCTGGCCCTGGGGCTCTGCGGGCCAGGACTGCCCTGAGCACCCCACGACACGGCCCATAAACACCCAGTGCCCCGGCCTGGCCTTCCCTGCTGGCCCCTCGCCGGCAGACCAGGCTGTGGGAAAAGCCTGGTCCCGCAAATCTCCAGTCGGGCAGGAGGGGACGCTGGCACAGGGCAGGGCCCCCCCGGCAGGCTGTTCCTCTGCGCTGGCCGCTCAGCGGGCGGGCAGGGGGCGCAAGTCAGGAGCAGCGTCCTGACGCCCCGGTCGCCCGCAGCACGCCCTGCGCATGCTGGCCTTCCGGCAGATCCACAAGGTCCTCGGGATGGACCGGCTGCCACCCAGGAGCAGGCCTGGGGCCCGCTTCCGGAAGAGGCCCCGGGAGGCGGGCCCGGCCGAGGAGGGCCCGGGCGAGAGGAAGCGGGGCCACCAGGGGGGCACGGGGCTGGCCTGAGCCTCTGCTGGACAGGCCTCGCAGCGGACAGGGCCTCCTCCTCTGCAGTGAGGTCTGTGCCTCCACCGCGCTGGGTCTCACTGTCCTGGGAACTTAGCTGCCCACCAGCGGCCGGCTCAGTGAGCCAGAGGGGGCATCCTGTGGCTTCACACGCTTTCTGCACAAGGGTGAGGGCTGCACGTGGGGGGCGGGGCGGGGAGCAGGTGTGCAGGGGCCCCAGAGACCGTCAGCCCCACCCCACCCTGCTGGGCAGCCTGGGGCCGGCAGGGCCACAGACAGGCAGGTGCTGCCAAAGCACGCCAGGCCGCAGCCCCAGGAAGACCTGTGCCCCTCAGCCACTCCCACCCAGCACCGGCCCTTCCCCAGTGCCTTCTGCAGGGGCCGCTCTGTCAAGGGCTCTGTCACCCCCGCAAGGCCTGGATTCCTCCTTGGGTTCCCCCTGATTTTGTCCCACCAGGGCCTGAGGCAGGTGGTCCCCCGTGCTCCCTCAGGGCTCCAGCCCAGAAAACACGGGGCCAGTGTGATTGTCCCATGGCCCTGGGGACACCGCCGGCCCGGTCCTCACCCTGCCCCGTTCAGACCTCTCCCTCTTCTTTCCCAATGGCGTCGAGGATGAGAAGTCCCTCTGTGCAGACATGACCTGTGGTCGTGTGACTGCTTTGACTCTGTCTCTGTGCGTTGGAGGGACGGCCCGTGTGTGGCCCGTGTCTGGGCCTCGGGAGCCACTGGAGGCTGGTGGGGAATAAAGGCGCCTCTCGTCCGCATGTGGCCGTGCTGTCCTTTCGCTCAAGTGCCCCACCAACACTGGGCCTCCGCCTGCCTTGCAGGGCCCTGGGGACTGGGCCCCCAACCTCTCTCCCTGAGCTCTGCCCAGGCAGAGGCCCCTTTGGACACCAGGAAACACTGGCTATGTGTGTCCCTCAGCCCAGGACTCTGCCTCAGGCCTCCCGAGCTCCTGGCCTGGTCCCTGCTGCAAGCCGAGGGCTGGGAGGCCCCAGAGCTTCCTGGCAGGGGCGGGCACGCGAGCTTGGCCAGATGGCTCTGCCCACACAGAACTTCCCCGCGGCTTCCCCAGATCTTCGTCACTAACCCCAGAGGGTGGACAGGGTTCAGATGAGGAGACCTGGTCACAGTGGCAGGGAGCTGGGGAGGAAGGCGTGGGCAAGGCGGCAGTGGCCCTGTGGGTGGGCAGTGGCGTGTGCACCACACACAGACGGTGGTGGGCACAGAGGACTGGGCAGGAGATCAGCCGGACCCCCTCTGGGCCCCGCCAGGGAGAGGTGCCCACCTGGAGCTGGAGGCCCTGGAGAAGCAGAGCAGAGGACACAGGCCACACGGAATCTGTCAGGCACTGGAAAGGGCTCAGACCTCCTGGAAGGCAGGCCAGGCCACTCTGCTCTGCCCAGGGCCCTCCCCTTACGGAACCCCTGCTGCAGGCCCACATGGCCGGGTCCTGGGGCGGGCCTCCTTCAGCCCCCACCCTGGCCCTGTCCCCTCTGCTCGGCGCCTCCTGCACAGGGTTCCGCTCCCTCCCACCTCGGGGTCCGCAGGCCATTCACCCAGCTTCCCAGGCTGACCTCCCCACCTCCTGGGGCCTGGCCCTCATGGCCAATGTGCCAGCAAAGCCGGTCACACCAATTCTCTCTCCAGCCTCTGCAACAGTCACTGCTTTAGCCCTGGGGGGGCCAGGGTGCTCAGGATAGAACTGCAGATCCAAATAAAGACCCCCCACCTGCTAACTGCGCCCTGTCAGTCTGCTGCAGACCCACCACTCAGCCTATCCTTAGGAGCCAAACAGACCTGCCCCAGGGCCTTGGCACATACTGGTACCCCTGCCTAATGAGCTCTCCCCTGGCTCCTGCTCCTCCCCTTCCCCAGGCCTCTGCTCCAGTGTCACCTCCTCGGAGAAGCCTCCCTGACCTCCTCGACCTGCCACTAACCCTCTTCATTGTCTTTACACTAGATGTGACTGCAAGCAGGAGGTCTGGGTGGGACCTCATGGTCCCAGGTCCACACGGGGGTAGCTGAATAAATAACTGTTCAGGCCAACACCACGTCTCTGGGATGGGGATGGTGGCCAGTGGCCACGGGCAAGCCAAGGGCCGGCCGGCCTCTGGGAGCCGCTCCTCCACCCCCGCGGACAGCCCTCCGCCCAAGCGCCCGCACGGGGCGCCTCCGGAGCCAGGAGACGTCGCCGGTCGCCGTGGCTGGGACCCCCTAGCGACTCCCGGCGCGGGCTCAGGCGGCGACAGCGAACCCAGCAGGGCTAGCGCGGCGGGGTCCCGACGGAGACGCCCGGGGCCTCGAGGCTGGCGCTGCGGCCGCCCTTCCCGCTCCTGCCCTCGTCCCCCGGGCGGGGACCCCACGGCGGGGCGCAGGGCGCACGGAGGCCGCGGCAGGAGCGCGCGGGAGCCAGGGCGCGGGGCGAGGAGCGTCCGGGAGGGCGGGGGACGGCCGCGGTGCGGGGGGAGCGTTGCTAGGAGACGCGGCGAGTGGGCGGGGACGCGCGAGTGGGCGGGGCCGGGAGAGAGGCGCGTCCGTGGGCTGGAGCGCAAGGTCACGCGGACGCGGAGAGGGAGCCGCGAAGACGCACCGCGGCCGGCCCCGGCAAGTCCCCGCCGGCAGGGGCAAGGACGCAGGGTGCCCTGGGGAGAGAGCAGCCTGGGACCAGCTGCGGCTGACCCACGGGTGGCCCACGTTGCGGAAGCGCAGTGTTGAGAGACTTGCACTCGCAGCTGCGCGATTTCCAACAGCCGGAAGGAGGAAGCAGCCCCAGGGGCCATGCAGGGATGGACAGATGGACAGGGTGCATGGTCCTGCCACGCACTGGAGTACGACACAGCCTTGAAGAGGGAGGAGGTTCTGTCACACCCGCAGCTGGATGGACCCTCAGGCCGCTATGCCCAGTGGAATGAGCCAGCACCGAAGGACACACTGAGGATCCACCCACAGGACGTCCCCCTCTGGCCAGATGCCTAGGGACAGGAAGTGGCAGGGTGGGAGCCAGTCCCTGGGGAGGGGATGGAGCTAGTTTAATGGGGACAGAGTTTCAGTTTGGGAAGGTGAGGAAGCTCTGGAGATGGCCGTCAGGGACAGCTGCACAGCCCTGTGACTGTGCTTATCGTCACTGAGCTATGACTTGGGCGCCGTGAAGATGGCCCACTTTCTATTTTATCACAAGTAAATTTTCCTAAGGAATTGGGATTTTCCTGTTAAAAACTCTGAAAAATCTGAAAAATGGGAGAAAGGAAACACATGGGTCAACCCTGTGAAGCTCCCCTTCCCAGCAGCTGTCCTCTCTGGATGCACGTGGGTGACGCGTGGCCCGCCCTCTTCACTCCTCGGGCTGGCCTCCTGCCCACTGCCAGCTCTCCGCATCGACTCTGCCGGGCGGGGTTCTCCTGGAGATCCTGCACCTTCTTTGAAAATCACCAATTCAGCCCCTTGGAAATGCGCCACGTGGTGGCATTTCAGGCACTCAGTGTGGTGCAGCCGTCACCACTGTCTAGTTCCAGAACCTTCCACAACCAAAGGGAGGCCTCATCCCATGAGCACTCACTTTGCCCCCCCACCCATGATCCACTTCCTGTCCCTGGTCACATGCTGTGGCCTGTGTGTCCGGCTCTCCCTGAGCACCAGGTCCCCAGGTCCCTCCACACTGCAGCTGTCACCTGGCTCCTGCTCTGGTCAAGGTGTGTGTGGACCACACTGTGTCCACTGGCCCCCTGGTGGACACTGGGCTGGTCCCATCTTTTGGCTGTGGGGTGTGACCAGGGCTGGGCACAGCATGGATGAAGGTGCCCAGAGAGCCCAGCCCTCCCCTCCTGGGGACAGCCACATCATTTCCAAGGCATCGGTCACGGTGGATCGGACTCTGCTAGGACGTATGAAGGGCCTTCCCGGCTCGCTCCTCCCTGGCCGGGCCCCCTCCTGGCCAGCCTGTGCTGGCCCTCCCGTTGAGTGGCCCAGGCTAGCCCCAAACTCCCGGCTGCAGCCATCCTCCTGCCTCAGCCTCCAGAGCAGCTGGGACGGCAGGTGCTGCCTCCCGGTTGGAGTCTCCCCATTTAAAGATCCTTTTCCACACCTGCACACCAGTGTCCCTCTGAGCCACCGTTCCTGCCCCCGTCCCTTCACACCCGTCCCCAGCACCTACGCACGTCCTGGGCCAGCGTGTGCCGACCACCCTTCCTTCGGCCATTGCAAAGACTGCCCTCCTTGGGGAATGTCAAGAGAGCAGAAATCACCTCTGCACCAGGGAGGTGGGCCGGCCTCAGGGGCAGCTGGCCCTGAACACATCGTGGCAGGTGTGGACAGCTGCCCCTCCCCTGGCCTATGAAGCTGGAGACGGCTGGCAGCCTGGCCCTGCAGGCTGGTGAGAACCCGTCAGCGGGACAGAAGAGGTCAGGCCAGGGACCCAGCAGGCAGAGGGCAGGGAGGGGGCCAGAGCTGGTACCGCAGCACCGGCGCCATCCCCACGGCTCGGAGGCTGAGGCAGGAGGATGGCAAGGGCGAGGCCAGTCTCAGCTACTTATCAAGGCCGCCAGCAATTTAGTGAGACCTGGTCTCTAAACCAAATATAGAAAAGGGCTGAGGATGTGGCTCAGAGGTTAAGCACCCCTGGGCTCAATCCCCAAGACCAAAATAATAATAATTATAAAAAGAAAAAGAGGGGCTGGGGTGGGGCTCAGCGGAGAGCGCTGACCTCACGTGCGAGGCCCTGGGTTCCATCCTCAGCCCCACATACAAAGGAATAGGCGCAGTAAAGGTGGGCGTCCACCCACAACCAGAACACAGATGTTGAGACAAAGAAATGCAGAGGGATAACGGAAAAACCCCAAAGAAGTCTCGGAACTTTGAAAAATCTGGTGACCCAAGTGTCACTAGAAGGCTTGGGTGAAAGAGGAATTGTCACCAGAAGTAAAAAGAAAGACAAAGAGGAAGAGGAGCCCGGAGGCGGGCAGGCAGCGCTGTGGGAGGAGGGCAGGACGCCGGTGAGGAGGCTGCCCCCGAAGCTGGAGGGGGACGCGGGCCAGCGACACTGCCCGTCCCCTTGGCTGGGACCTGCTCTCTGGACACTGTCACCTTCGGGAAAACCTGGACCCGGAAGGTCGCACGTTCCCCAAACAAAGGAGCCAACCGAGACGCATGGAGGCTGGGCCCAGGGAACGGCGGTCACAGCCCAGCGGTCAGCTCCCGGGCGCTCAGAAGCCAGGGGCCAGGAGTCCAGCTGCAGAATGTCATTCTGCCAGGGAGGCCAGAGGCCAGAGGCAGTCAGACCCACACAACCCACGCGCAGGCTAACTCCAGGGGGACGGAGAGCCCGTCAGCAGACCCGGTCCCCCGTGTGCAGGCCATGGGGGTGGGGGGCTGCTCACACGGGACAGAAGAAGCACAGAAACGCGTGCCCAGGAGGGTGGCAGGTGACCCCCAGGAAGCAGAGTGTCCCCGAGAGCTAGATGCTGACCTCCAGGAACGGGACGGCGCCCGGCCGATCCATCGAGAGACTCTCCTTGGCGACTTGGGGACATGGCAGGGACACGCGGGCGGCGGGTGCTGCCCCTGGGGCCAAGGGCAAGAGAAGGAGGCGAGGCACCGAGGAAGAGGACGCACGGAGACCACCCAGACGCAAACGTGCACGCCCACGGTCGCATCGGCCGGGGCTGGCTGCTGGTGGCTTCCACCGCGGAAACAGGGCCCACCCCAGAGGCCACGGGGCCTGTGCAGAGCCTGCTGATCGCCGTTGAGGCTGGGGCTCGGGGACAGGGTGGGGGCCAGACAGCCTGGACAGGGCCTGGGCCCACGGGCCTCTCCTGCGCTTCCTCCTCCGCCTTCACACTGAGGGTCCCGGGCATCCTTCCTGAGGGCCTGGACACAGGAGCCCAGGACGCTCGTCCAGGTGCACGCCTCCCAAGCCAGGGACAACCCAGGAGGGCCATTCTGGCCTGGACAACAGAGGGTGCCAAGGGGCACGGAGGGTCTTTGGGGGAAGGTGGACATTGGGGAATGACCAAGAGCAGAAATTGCCTCTCCTGAGAAGCAGCCCTCAGGGACTCGGGGACGTGGGGGAGGGGGAGGCGGAAAGCACGTGCCCAGGCCCTGGGGCTGGGTGTCGGGGGCTGCAGAGGCACAGGGAGGCGGGAGCAGAGGCTGAGGGGCCGCGGGGGCAGTGGGCAGAGGCAGCGGCTCCAGTCCCCCCCGCGGCTGGTGGAAACCTCGAATCCAGTTCTGTCCTCACCGCCAGGAGGACGGGCTCCTGGTGGACAGCAGCCCCCCCACCGAGACCCCCGAGGGGTTACCCAGAAGCCCTCAGCAGCACGTGGAGAGGGCCCGGCCTCCCAGGGGGCCGCCGGCCAGGGGGGCACTTTTCCTGGAAAGAGCCAAGGCCCCCAGTCCCCTGGAGGGAGCTAAATTTAAAGGGCTGCTAACTGGGGCAGCCGGTCCCTGCTCCGCTGAGGGCGGCCTAGCGGCGGCTGGTGTGTGTCCCACGCCACCCCCTGCCTCCTGTCAAGAGCCTCCCCAAGCCTCGGCTTCCCATCTTCAAACTGGGCACTCGGACGCCCGCCTCACTGGGGCCCGACGGCTCATTCCCCGCGTCCAGCTCCCTGGGCTTAGAGCCGTGGCCACCCCCTGCCCCGCGCCCGCGGAGCAAGACCAGGAAGGACAGCAGGGGGGTCGGCTGCACTCCATGGCCTCTGCAGCCAGGGACGGGAGGGCGGCAGGTTGGGATGTCCCCTGGGCCAGCGAGCTTGGGTCTGGCCCTCGGGGACTGCACAGCCTGAGGGCTTGGGGAGGAGGAGGCCAGAGCTCCTTCCTCCCTCCTCCTTGGCCTCTGTGTAAAGACTACATTTCCCAACTTCCCTTTCTCCGCCAGCTGGGCTCAATCAACAGATCTGGGATTTTCAAGGAGGAGTCCTTAAAAGGGAGGAAGTACACCCTTCTCTGCCCCTTCCTGCTTCCTATTGACTGGAATGTAGTTGCAATGGCTGGAACTTGAGCAGCTATATTAGCTCAAGAGGTGGGATGAGAGTTTGGGGCTGGGGATGTGGCTCAAGAGGTAGCACGCTCGCCTGGCATGTGCAGGGCACTGGGTTCGATCCTCAGTACCACATACAAACAAAGATGTTGTGTCCACTGAAAACTAAAAAATAAATATTAAAAAATTATCTCTCTCTCTCAAAAAAAAAAAAAAAAGAGGTGGAAATTTGGTGCGGTCTTGCTCTCCTGTCATCCCAACAACTCTGGAGGCTGAGGCAGGAAGATGGGAAGTTCAAGGCCAGCCTGGACAACTAAGCAAGATCCAGCCTCAAGATAAAAAGTAAAAAGAGCTGTGGTGTAGCTCCTGGGTTCAATCTCCAGTACCAAAAAATTTCACAATGACAAGACGGCAGCAGTCTGAGTCCCTGACACCACCTGAATTGGCTCTCAGTAGAGATCCATTTTTTTGATATTATTTCTAAGTTGTGGTTGGACACAATGCCTTTAATTATTTTCAATTTTTTTTAGTCCTAGAAGGACACAAACCCTCATTTTATTTGTTTATTTGTAGGTGGTGCTGGGCAACTAACTGCTCTGCCCCCGAGCCCCAGCCTGGCCCAGTGCGAGTCCACTTCTCATTCCAGCATCTAGAAGGTCGGTTCCATCCCAGCCGCCAGCCCTGGCCCAACCGATGCCTCCGGCAAAGGGCCTGCCAGGCGGCTCCTGCTCCTGTGTCCACTGACACGGGGGCTCCTCGAGTCGAGTGGAGAAGACTAGAATACCCCGTGCCCTCCCACGCAGCCCCGGATGGCATCAACCGCGGCCCTGCCTGCCCCCAGCTGGCCGCTGGGACATGGGGGCAGGGTCACCAGCCTGCACCAGGGCTCAGAATGTCTGACCTGGGGCCCACAGGCTGTCACCAAGGACAGGATGCGGAGGGCGGGAGCTGGGGAGCAGCGACCAGGAGGCCTGTGGGATGTGCAGCCTCACTACCCTTCCAGCCCCGCTAGAGGGGACGGCTGAGCCCTTGCAGGGGGCCCGGGGGTTGGAAGAGTGGGTTCTGGGAGCCCCCTCCCTGCTGAAGCAACCGGTTCTGTGGTTCTGACCCGGATAAAGCAGGAGTGTGACAGGTCCCGAGTCAGGCCCAGCAGGGCCCTGTGCCACACTTGGTTCCTCTGATCCCTCCCTCAGGATGGGACAGGGACCCTGGGGTCCTGGGGGGACCGTTGGTGCTTCTCCAACACAGAGGCTGCTGAGTTGTCCCTCCCCACCCTCCTCCTGGGTCCCTGGTGTGTCCAGGAGATGGTCACAGTGGGGGCCTAGGACGTCTAGCAGCCCTCAAACAGCAGGAGCCTGGAGCCAGGCGGGCAGAGCAGGTCGTGGGCTGGTGGGGACTTCCCAGCACAGTGGGGCTTCCGGTGCGTGCGGTTACTGACAGCTCTATTTCAGGCAAGAGATGGGGGTTGTCATGTAGGGCGCTCTTGGCCCCTGTCCCCAGGATGACAGCTGCAGGGTCCCCAGCCCTTCCCAGGAACCCTACCCTGGGCCCCCCACACCAGCTCTGGGAGCTATGCTGAGCTGTGGACCCCGGCCCCTCATGGAGGCGCCTCTGCAGACACCACTGCCGACAGTTCAAGGCCACCAGAGGGCTGTCCCCGCCCCCTCTGCCCACCATGTCCTCTCTTGCCTGGGGGGGGGGTCTGTCCACAGGAACCCATTGGACAGATTCTGTGAAATGACCTATGAGGCGACTGGCGGGGAGTGGCCTTCACACCTGGAGGACCCCAGCGGATGCTCTGCCTTCTCCTTCCTGGGCTCTGAGCCAGACCCTGTCTCTCGGGGTAATGAGATCAGACATGAGCACTGGGTGTCTGGACACGGGGTCTGTGAGGTCAGAAACCCTGAGCTGTGGGCGCTGCCCCCAGGCCCAGGGCAGTGGCCACCAGAGGAGGGCAAACTGTCCTGGGAGGTGGCGGCTCAGCCTGCCTGCAGGGGTGGCCAGAGGAGGGAGGCAGCGCCCCTCCCGCCTCCGCAGGTCCTTCTGTGGCCGCCAAGAGGCTTCCAGGTGTTGTCTTTGGTCGCCCCAATTTTCCCCGCAGGTTGCCCATGATGGTGACGTTATGGAGCTGGTGGAAATTTTTACTGCTTTTGCTTTTGTTCGTGTTTTCTGGCGCCACGCACTAACAGCCCTGGGCGGAGGGTGCTTAAGTGAGGCAGAGGGAGCTGAAACTGCAGGGTGGGAAGCGTCCCTGGGTCCTGGGGCTCTGCGGCTTGCTTACCTCCCCAGATGGGCAGCTCATGATTCCCCAACCCCTGAGCGCGTGCACGCGTGCGTGCAGCCCCTGCTCCCCGCTCTGCGACTCCACTTCCCGGGGTGGGTGACGGCGCGTGCTCTTGGGCGCCAGGTCAGGACTCGTCGTGGACCCCAAGTGCGCCCCGGGACCCCGCCCCGACCGCGCGGGAGGCGCAGGGGACCTGGAGGGCGCGGCGGGGAGGGGCCGGCGGCGGCGGCGGCGCGCGAGCAGACCGCAGTGCGGCCGGCGCTAGGACCCGCGGGGGCTCCCAGGCCGCGGCGCCTCCCGCTACCCCCACTCCCTGGCCGTCCTTCCCCCCTAAAAATGAGGAAACCGAATAACTTGCTCCAAGTTGTGGTACCCGATCCGCCCCGGGGTGCGCAGCCGGCTTGCGGGGGCCCTCCTGGGGGCGGGCGCAGGGCGCAGCCCGGGGGCGCCCCCTGAGCAGGTGAGCGCGTCCACGGGGATGGGCAGGAGGGACCCCGCGGCGGGTGGGGACCCCGCGGGCTCTTGAAGGGGGCCCCCGGGCTGCACAGGAGGGGCCGGGGTGCGCGCGGGTGCGCGCGTCCCGGCGGGAGGCGCGTCCGCGGCTGGGGCGGGGGTGGGCAGCCGATCCCGGCGGGCGCGGCGGGGCATGTCTCTGGGTGCGGCGTGCGCAGCTACGAGCCCGGGTGCGTATCGGCGCGTCCACGTGGAGTGCTGTGCGCGTGTGGCCAGGATGCGTGTGCACGGCCCTGCGTGGGGCTCTGCGCGCCCGGGTGGCCCAGCGTCTGGCGCCCAGGTGTTGGTTGTGTGTGTGAGTTGGGGGCGGGGGACAGGTGCACAGCTCCGGGTGGCGAGTGTCTGTCCGCGTATCCACACGCGTGCGCGAGGGTGCGCACCTGTCTCTAGTTGGACCGGCGCCTTTGCCGGTACGCCGGCGCCCTGGTCCCCGGGAAGGAGCCCTTGGGCTCTAGTGCTTGTGTGTAGCCCACGAGTGTGCTGGCCAGTCCCGGGGCTGCAGAGCTTGTGGGGGACAGGCCCGGGGAGCTGGGATCCCACACCTCAACCTCCCTAATGCTGGGCCACCTGCAGCAGGGGACGTGGGAGAGGCAGGGGGGACCTCCAGCCTAACGGCCATGAGGGACTTTGGCGTGTCTGTCCAGGGCTGGGGCAGGGGACCCTGCTCCTCCAGCAGGGCTGCACAGCCTCCTCTGGCCCAGCTCCACCTCAGGGTCAAAGGTTCTTGGTAATGACCTTGACTCATCCCCGTTCCCCTCCCTGCCCCTGCCCACTGCCAGAAAAGAGGAAGGAGTAGGCGCGGTCAGGTGGCACCAAGCTCCCTACACGTTGTGCTGGCTGCTGGCCTGAGCCAGGCGGTCCTCCCATACTGCCTGTGACCACTGCTCTCCGCCTTTCCCGGGCCTCGGTTTCCCTCTGGGGGAAATGGCAGGACGAACCTCCATGGTCTCCAGGCTGGCATTGTATGGCTGTGACTCGACTAAGGAGCCTCCCCGGGTAAAGATCACTTCCCCAGAGGGGACCGAGGGGCCGTGCCTGGGTCTGACCCGGGATGCCTTGAGAGGCCATCTGTGCCTCCCGGCTGCGCCCCATCTGGCCTGGACTGCAAATGACAGGGACTGGACCCTGGGGCCCAAGCCTACCCGGAATCGGGACTTGGAGCTTGACTCTGCCCCCTCCCCAGGTGAGCTCTCGCCTTTTGGGGGCCTGGCACCCCCCACCCATCACAGTCAGGATGCCGACCGTGAGTATCCCAGCGTCTGTGCTCTGTCCCCAGCCCTTCCTCAGCTCCGTCCACACCCCTGCAGGAGGCCCACAGCCTCGACCCTCCCTCCAGCGCCTTCCCTGCCTTCCGTCTGGGGTCCCTTCTGTGACTCCAACGTTTCTCAGCCCTCTTGCCCTCTCCTCTGCTTCCCCCGGCTGCTTCGATTTTGAGTCCCTCATCTCCCTGTCCCTCCCAGTTTCCATCTCCTTCCCCTCCTGTCCTCCCTCCCCCCCTCTGGCTCCCCACGGCGCCCTCACGTTCTTCCGCCCGCTCCTGCTCCCACCCAGAGGCGCTGGGCCCCGGGCACTCAGTGCATCACCAAGTGCGAGCACACGCGCCCCAAGCCGGGGGAGCTGGCCTTCCGCAAGGGCGACGTGGTCACCATCCTGGAGGCCTGCGAGGTGAGTGCGGCGGGGGACCTGCGCCCGCGGGGCTGGGGACGCCCCAGGACCAGGCGCCCACCCCGCCCCTCCCCCGCAGAACAAGAGCTGGTACCGCGCCAAGCACCACGCCAGCGGCCAGGAGGGGCTGCTGGCAGCCGGCGCGCTGCGGGAGCGCGAGGCCCTCTCGGCGGACCCCAAGCTCAGCCTCATGCCGTGAGTGGGCGTGGGCGGCGGGCGGGCCGGGGCGGGGCGCAGGCCAGCTGGGCCCCAGCTGTGCTGCACGACCGCCCGCCGCAGGTGGTTCCACGGGAAGATCTCGGGCCAGGAGGCGGTACAGCAGTTGCAGCCCCCCGAGGACGGGCTGTTCCTGGTGCGCGAGTCGGCGCGGCACCCCGGCGACTACGTGCTGTGCGTGAGCTTCGGCCGCGACGTCATCCACTACCGCGTGCTGCACCGCGACGGGCACCTCACCATTGATGAGGCCGTCTGCTTCTGCAATCTCATGGACATGGTGGAGGTGCCCTGGGGCATCAGGACTGGGCCCCAGAGGGCGCAGAGGGACCCCAGGGCTCCCTCCAGGGCTCCCTCCAGGGCTCCCTCCAGGTCTTGGCAGCTGGGCAGACAAGGGACCTCCAAAGTGCATCATCCCCAATACAGAGGTGCAGGGGCAGGTCCCTAGGAGGCTCCAGGGCCTCCTCCCATCCCTGGCAGACGGGCAGGTGTGAGCTCCAGGGTGGGATTCTCCTCAGTGCAAAGATGGAGGGCTGGTCCCCAAGGACCACCAGGGCGCCGAGTCACCCTGGTTGTACCTCTGAGGACGAGGTGGCTTCTCTGGGGAGCCCCAGGAACCTCCAAACTGGCGTCAATCCAGGGCCCCCAGAATCCACCCTGCATCTTTTCCGGTTCTCATGAAACCTGCCAACTTTGCCATGCCACCTGAACCCCTCTGGCCCCCTAGCTCCGGCCCACCCCACCCAGAGACCACCTGAAGGGGTGGGCGCAGGGCCAGGCTCAAGGCCACCCCTGCCATTTCTGCAGCACTACAGCAAGGACAAGGGTGCCATCTGCACGAAGTTGGTGAGGCCCAAGAGGAAGCAGGGCACCCGGTCCGCGGAGGAGGAGCTGGCCAAGGGTAGGTGGGCACAGGCCTGCCTGGCCCTTCTTTAGCCCGGGCAGCAGGACGCGGGCTGCACACACCTCCTAGCGCGTCCTTGTGCCAAGCACTATGGAACGGAAGGCACTTGGGTGGCCTGGGCAGGGAGTACCACAGACACAGGTTAGCCCCACGTTGAGCTCATGCCATGTCCCTGTGACCCACCATGTCACCTGAGCCGGAAACCTGGGCCTTAGCTTGGTCCAGCCCGCCTGCACACTCTGAGGCCAGGTCCTTCCACAGCTCTGGCCACCCTCCAGCCTGGTGCCCGAGTGGCCAGTGTGCCCTTGGAAGCACTGGACTTTCCCAGGCTAAGCATGGCACTGGGTGGGGACGACACTGACTTGGAGCTTGGGGGGCTGGAGGAGGAACAGATGGCTTCAGACCCCGCCTCTGGCAGGGCGCAGAGCAGAGGAGCCCGTGGAGGCCAGAGTCCTGGAAGGTTCCAGAACATTTATGGGTCTCCATGTTTATTGTGTGTTTTGCTCTGTGTGTTCCTGGTGGTCAGAGGTAAAGGAGGGTGAAGGGATGCCCGTGGGACATTTGGAAGGACAGAAAGGGTGGCCCCAGCCTCTGAGACCCTGAGATGGAGGGGTTTCCTGGCACTGCCTCTGGGCTCCACAGGGAGTCCCCGGGGCCAAGCTAGGTGTGCGGGCCTGAGGGGAGCACCCAGCTTAGGTCACTGGTCCCGAGCCAGGGGAGTCGTGGCCACATCTATGGGCACTGCCAGGAAGGGGGCTGCAGAGCGAGTGTCCCCGCGGGATGCCAGGTGGACCCCATGGGAGGGGCCGTGCCACCCCTGACCTGGCCTTCCCCTGCAGCTGGCTGGCTCCTGGACCTGCAGCACCTGACGCTGGGGGCGCAGATCGGAGAGGGAGAGTTTGGAGGTGAGGGCGGAGCTGGAGGTGGGCGGGTGGGGTGGAGGCTTGGGAGTCCCGTTCCCCACCTCCCAGGACAGGTGCGCTTGCTGCGGGCCTGTTTCCCTCTGCCACGCGGTAGCTCCGCTCCTTGGCCCCTCAGCTCCAGCGCGGCCTCTGGGCAGGATGCCGCTGCCCGGAGTCGTCCTGGCCGAGGGCAGGGTCTCCACCTCCCCTGTCAGGGCCAGAGTGGGACGTTTCTGGCTTTGTGGCCAGGTAGACACTGTCCCACTACCGAGCCCCCATCCTTGGAGCCCCGAGAGCGTGCTGAGTGCAGGTGACCGTTCCCTGCCGTGAGCCCAGAGGACCAGCTTTGGCCCGGGGGGTGCAGCCCGCACCCCTGCTCCAGGGGTCTCTGGCCCTGATCTGCAGCCTGCAGGGCCACGGGGCGGCCCCTGCAGCTGTGTTGGGTGCCCGGGGACCAGGGGTGCGGGCCTGTCTGTTCCCATCACTGGTGGCCTCCTGATCTCTGTGCCCACGACGCCCAGCTGTCCTGCAGGGCGAGTACCTGGGGCAGAAGGTGGCCGTGAAGAACATCAAGTGCGACGTGACAGCCCAGGCCTTCCTGGACGAGACCGCGGTCATGACGTGAGTCCCGGGCTGGGGTGGGAGGGGGCGGGCGCCGGGCGGGTCCACGGCTCTCACGCTCCCCCGCAGGAAGCTGCAGCACAAGAACCTGGTGCGGCTCCTGGGCGTGATCCTGCACCAGGGGCTCTACATCGTCATGGAGCACGTGAGCAAGGTGCGGCCCGGGCGGGCGCAGGGGGCGGGGCCGCGCAGCCTGGAGCCGACCTCTCTCCACCCGCAGGGCAACCTGGTGAACTTCCTCCGCACCCGCGGCCGGGCCCTGGTGAACAACGCCCAGCTCCTGCAGTTCTCTCTGTGTGTGGGGCTCCTGGTGGGGAGGTGGGCTCCCCGTTGCAGGGGAAACTGAGGCAGGGAGGGTGGGCCTGTTCTAAGGCTCTGGGTGCCCCTCCCAGGCATGTGGCAGAGGGCATGGAGTACCTGGAGAGCAAGAAGCTGGTGCACCGAGATCTGGCCGCCCGCAACATCCTGGTCTCCGAGGACCTGGTGGCCAAGGTCAGTGACTTCGGCCTGGCCAAAGCTGAGCGGAAGGGGCTGGACTCAAGCCGGCTGCCTGTCAAGTGGACAGCGCCCGAGGCTCTCAAACATGGGGTGAGCCCCCGTCAGAACTGGGAGTTTCAGAGTCCCACAAAGTAGGCACGGCGTCCCAGCTCTGCTGTGTGACCCTGGCACGGCATAAGGCCTCTCTGAACCTCCGAGGGGATGGCCCTGCCTCTTCAGCAAGCCGGAGGCCCATGGTCTTTCCTTTTAGTCTGCCCTCTGACTCAGTTTCCCCATCTCCGAAGTGGGCACGGGCTTTTCTCTGAGGGGAAGGGTAACAGGGCTCACCTGGATGGGGGGACCCTACAGGAGGGGCCAGCCCTGGAGGGCTTCCTGGAGGAAGAGGAGGCCGCAGGAGCCCTGGGCCCCACTCATCCTCTCTTGGGCCCCACAGAAGTTCTCCAGCAAGTCGGACGTCTGGAGTTTTGGGGTGCTGCTGTGGGAGGTCTTCTCATACGGACGGGCTCCATACCCCAAGATGGTGAGCAGGGCCTCCTGAGGATGGGGCAGGGCCTGCCCTGCGCTGCCCGCGCTCACGTGCCCCTTGTCCCCAGTCGCTGAAAGAGGTGTCCGAGGCCGTGGAGAAGGGCTACCGCATGGAGCCCCCCGAGGGCTGCCCTGGGCCTGTGCACGCCCTCATGGGCAGCTGCTGGGAGGCAGAGCCCTCCCGCCGGCCACCCTTCCGCAAGGTGTCAGAGAAGCTGACCCGGGAGCTACGCAGTCTGGGCACCTCGGCCACCGTGGGGGCACAGGACGCCGACGTGTCCACTCTGCCCCGAAGCCAGGAGCCGTGACCCCACCCGGCAGGGCCAAGGGCCCCAGAGGACCAAGAGAGCAGCAGGGAGCCCAGGGCGGGGACCCGCCAGGCCACCAGCGGCCCTCCTGGCCCCAGGGTAGGGCCAGCATGGGCCGGGCAGCGTGGACACTTGGACCTGGGAGCAGAGGACCATGGCCTCTATAAAGACCAGCTCCAAGGCCTGTGGGTGTTCGTGTGTCTGTGACTGGCACCTCCTAGGGGTCCGCGCCGGGGACCCCCATGGACTTCCCTGGCTGCCGCTGTGCCCCACTGAACCCGCTGTCCCCCGATGGTGGTCCAGGGACTGGACCCAGAGATTGTTACCTGCAGCATCTGACGGTCCACATGGGGCCCCTTCACTGCCCATTCAGGACCCATCCAGCTGGTCCGCCCTGCAGACCTCCATGGGGACAGTGCCCAGGGGCTCCGGGTTGGGCCCATCAGCAGGTGTCCCCACTGGGGTCCCTCACGGATGGAACACTCAGTGACCAGGGACAGCCCAAGCTCCACGGCCCCTTGGAGAAGGCTACTATCCCTCAGGGTCTATGTCTCCTGTCCCCAGCCGCTGCCCCCTGCCACTGTCCCCAACGGCCCCACCAGGGAGAGGGCTCTGCTGTGGCCTCACCCCCTCTGGGAGGTCCTGGGAAGCCCATCCTCCTCTGCATCCCCCCCCCCGGGCGCCCCAGTGCTGCGGGAACTTGGGCCAGGAAGCCGGTCAGCACCGGGCAGCGAGGCCCATGGGGCGGGCTGCTCCCCCGGGCGTAGAGCCGAGCTGGCCCAGCCCCTGCCTCCGGGGCCAGCTTCCTGCTTCCCCCAGCTGTGCTCCCCCGTCATGATGGCCACCGTCCTGCCACTTGCCCCGCCCCCCATCACTGGGCAGGCCCTCCCAGGCACAGGGCACCCCCATAGCCCCAGTGCCACACTGCCCTTGGACAAAAGCAGGCCAGATGTCCAGGGCCTAGCACTCGAGCCGGTGCCTGGGCACACGCCTGGGGACAGTTGGCCATACCACCCCTCCTTGCCACACCCATCTGTGACCAGGACAGGGACTTCTCTAGGTGGGACTTCAGCGCTCACACTCGAAGTCCTGGGCAGACGGGCCAGCTGTCCCCTCTGCCCGGCCAGGCTCTTTCCCGGGCACGTGAGGATCCTGGACGGAGCGGCAGGAGCATGGGGCGGGGACCCCAGGGCGGCACACAGCTGGTGTTCCCCGGTGGCTCCCTGCTGACTTCCACAGTCGGCCAGTGACCGGGACACCGAGGAGGCAGGCCAGGCCGTGGCCCTCAGGCAGGCTTCGGTTGCTGCAGGAGAGCGCTGGATGGGAGGCGGAGGCTGACCGGCCCTGGCCAGCAAGTCCACGGCCAGGCTAGCTGCACCAGGCCTCGCTGTGGGGGGGCAATGGGCACAAAAACTCCTGGGGACACAACCCTGGGGCCCCTGGACCCCAGCCGCCTCCCAGTGCTGACCCCAGTGGAGTCCCACGCAGCTGTCCCAAGGCCAGGCTGACCTCCTGCATGGCTCCTGAAGTCTGTCCACTCTGGCCACCAGTGCCCGAGGGGTTTAGCAGCTCCTCCTGGGAAACGGGAGGGCAGGAGGCTGGGAGGCCGCTAGCCAGCTGGAGGGCCTCCTGTCCCTTGCTGCCTGCCCCTAATCCGCCCTCTAAGCTGACAGCGTCTGGAGTGCGCCCCACCCATGGGTCTCCGCAGGCCCCTCTGGGCGCCCCTGGGCCTGAGAGCAGCGGATCCCTGGGTGGGAGGTGCAGGGCGGGCAGGGCCCTCTTGTGCCCACTGCAGCTGACTGCTGAGCAGCCCCGATCAGGCCTCCTGCCCGCCATGCCCTCCTGAACCGCGGGAGCCTCTGCCTCTACAGCCAGGCTTGGCGGCAGTGGTTGTGGCCATGCTGTGTCCCTGCGAGGCCCTTCTTCCGTCTGCTGAGTCCCGCTCCCTCCCAGAGGGGTCTCTGGCCCCACTTGGAGCCATCCCCCTCCCTGCATTCCATGTGTCCCCCACGCCCCCAAGTCCAGGCCGCCAGGCACTCTGCGTCTGGGCTGCCCCTCACCCAACGTCCAGCTCCTCCCAAATGCTCTGCCCCAGAAACGCCCTCGGCTCCTCCTGCCCCTTCCAGCCGGCTTTACCCCAGGGCCTCCGGCCTCTCCCCGCAGGGCTGTGCCTGCTTCCTCCTGGCCCCCAGCTGGCCCACGTGGACCTCTGTGAACCCTCTGCTGTACCACCGCCCCCAGCCCCCAGAGCGAGCTCCTCACCACCCCACACCCCCGGCCTCTTCCCTGAAGTGGCCCCGGGGGCGCTTCTTGAGGCTCCAAAGCTGGACGCCTTGTTTTGCTTGCCGGCTGCCCGCTGGATGCCACTTGCACGGCCGCACCCGGGACACACTGAGTGCTCCCTACCAGCACGCTGCATGCGCAGTGAGCAGGGGAAGAGTGGCCTCCCGCAGACCTCAAGGCCCAACCAGGATGGCCTGTCCTGCTCCCTGGCGGGCATCCAGAGGACCCCTACGACGGCCTGGCCTCGCTTCCGTCATCTGACACTGTATCTGCCAGCTGCCCCTGCTGGCCCCCATCGATGGCCGCAGCGCCCGCCCCCGGGTCCCCGCTGGGCCTTTGCTGTGTGCTGTCTGCTTGCTCTTCCCTGAGACCCCATTTCACAGCCAGGGAAGCTGAGGCCGGAGGGGCCTGGACGTCCCACAGGGCGGGGTGGAGGCAAGCCTGGGAGCCCGGCCCCCGGTGCTGCCTCCCTGGAGGCTGGGGACATGGCACCCGCGGGGGGGGGGGCGCCTCAATTAATCGGCTCCGACTAATCCTCCCTCCCCTGGGCTCAGCAGACGCCGGGCCGCTGGCTGGTGGAGGGCAGCCAGCCTGGGCAGGTGGCACAGGTGGAGGACTCGGGCCTGAGGGACACACCCCAGGGTCCTCCCACACAGAGCCCAGGAGAGGGGACGGGGAGGAGCGGCAGGAGCAGACGCTGCAGCAGTGGGGACGGGAGGGCAGGCGGTGACCCCAGAAAGACGGGGTGCAGGGCAGAGGCTGAGGCGCAGGTGGGCTCCCCTGCCTTCCCAGGGACAGTTCCTCCCACTGTCTCACCACACTCTGTCCTGCTGTCCTCCCGGCCAGGTGAGAAGCCATGTTCCTGAGCCTGGGAGAGGGGCCGGGGCCTGAGGGTGGGGGCCTGGGGCCGGGCGAGGAGGCCCCCAAGAAGAAGCACCGCAGGAACCGCACGACCTTCACCACGTACCAGCTGCACCAGCTGGAGCGGGCCTTCGAGGCCTCCCACTACCCGGACGTGTACAGCCGCGAGGAGCTGGCGGCCAAGGTGCACCTGCCTGAGGTGCGCGTGCAGGTGAGGCCCCAGCCCGGGCCTGGAGGAGTGGGCGGGAGGGAGGCAGGGGAGCCCCAGAGGCCTGAGTGCCTAGGGAAGAGGCCGGGCCCACGCCGGAGGCAGGGACCCCTCAACCCAGAATCTTGGAGCAGCACAGCAGAGCCACTGGCAGCGCGGGCGGCCCTCAGGGGCCTGGGGAGGGGGAGGCAGGGGCCGAGCTCGCAGCAGCACCCCACCACTCCCCAGGTCTGGTTCCAGAACCGCAGGGCCAAGTGGCGCCGCCAGGAGCGCCTGGAGTCAGGCTCAGGAGCGGTGGCAGCCCCGAGGCTCCCAGAGGCCCCCACACTGCCACTTGCCCATCCCCTGGCCCTGCCGCTGCCCCTGGAGCCCTGGCTGGGCCCCAGCCCCCAGGCGGGGCCAGGCCTCCCCCGCGTCCTGGGCTCAGCCCCAGCGCTGCAGGCCTCCCTGGGGCCACACGCCTTCCCTCCTACCTTGGTGGACCTGGAGGAGGCGTCCCTGCGGCTGCTGGCCAAGGAGCATGCACAGACCCTGGACAGAGCCTGGCCACCAGCCTGAGATAGGCCTGGTGACAGCAGCCAGTCAGACCAAGCTGTCTCCGGGAGCAAGACCTCGATGGGCTGCTGGGAACCCTGCCCTGTGCCCCCACCCTCCCCACCCCACAGCCAGCTGACACCCAGCAGGGGGGCCTGAGGACCTGCAGGCCCAGGCAGGGGCCCTGCCCTGCGGGCGTCTCGGCCCCTCAGCCCACGTGTCCGGTGGGCATGGTGCTGGGCGCCAGGTTCCTGAAGAGGCTGCCCAGCCCTTCCCCCACAGGGCCCCAGAAGTGACAAACAGCAGCAGCCTCCTGTCACCTTTACCCTGTGCCTGCCGGTAGTCCTCCTGCCACCAGTCCTGGGAGGCAGGCTCCACCAGTCAGCCCCTTGAGGGAAGAGGCCCAGGGACGGGCGGCCAATTTTCTGAGGCAGCACAGCCAGCAGGGCTGGAGCTAGTGGGGGCAGCGCCCTCCAGGGTGGCTGGCGCTGGGTGCTGCTATCAGCTCCTGCTCCCTCCACACCGGGGATGGGCAAAGCAGACGTCCCCACAGCCCATGGCCCACACCTGGACAGCCCTCCGACCTCCCAGATCAGGGCAAGGCGCCGTGGAGGTGCACCTGGGGGGCTGGGCACAGGGGGGAGAAGAGGCCACAGGCCCAGGTCGACACCCAGAGCACCTGCACACCCACCCCACCCTCCACCCTTCACCCCTCAGCCCACCCGCTAGCCCTGCCCTCCACCACCCAGCCACCTCCAGACACACCACCTGTCCCAGGCTGGAGACAGCGGGAGGCAGACGCAAAATATTAAAAACACAACTGCACCAAAACATGGAGTGTGAGACGGTGGTAAGTGCTGGCGAGAAAGACCAGGCGACTGGTTGTGTGGCAACTTTAATGGGGGGACCTGGGGAGGTGGCAGGGAGCAGCTGGGGAGTTATCTGGGAGAAGAGCACTCTAGGCAGAGCTGTGCAAAGGCCCTGGGGCAGGAAAAGCCTGGTGTCTTACATGCTCAGCAAAGGGTCCCTGTGGCTGGAGCAGAGGATGAAGGGGTTAAGGGAGGTGACCAGGCAGGGTGGGCAGGGCAGGTACAACCTGAGAATCAGGAAGGAACGGATGTTTGTACCTGTGACCAGCCAGGGAGCAGGTGCCTGGTCACCTTCTGCAGAGCCTGCTGAGAGGACGAGGGCTCTCATCTCCCTGGGACCGGGCAGAATTAGAGGTCTCTTGCAGGGTCCAGTCTGTAGCCAGAGGGGCCTGGAGGGGGCAGGCCCAGGCCATCAGTGGACCTGTGTGGGGCAGAGTCCTCCGAGAGGCCCCTGCTGCCCGTCTGTCACTAGACACCCCCCTTGCCCTCCTCCAATCTGGTGGGCTGGGGTCTTGCTCCTACGCGGTCCTCACAGCTGGGCTGGGCGAGAGGGTGCAGGGACCCGGCTCCCCTTGGGCTGCCCACCAGGCTCATGATGCAGCTGAGGAGGGCCAGGCGGGAGGGAGGACCAGGCCTTTGAGCTCAACTGACTGCCCTGAGCAGTCCCCTCGCCCAGCTCCACTTGCTGAGTGTGTGTGTGTCAGGGGTGCTGGCCAGGAGACCTGAGGCTAGGGGGGAAAGATCCAGGGACAGACAAGACACAGGTCTTTATCTTGAAGCACCTGAATCCAGCCCTGCCTGAAGCCCGACACCTGCACCTGGGCTTTTCAGTTCCTGAAGCTCAAAGGCTCTCTCCAGCTCCCAACAGCTCCGGGCAGGTTTGAGGCCCTGGCAGAGGCTTCGTGAGGACAGCCTCCCTTCCTAGGTTTGGGGCCGAGGCCTCTGGACAAGGCCAGGCACTGCAACAGCCCACTGAGGCCGGGGGGAAGGGGAGGGAGGGCCGGCGCCTGCGGGGTGGGCAGGTCCAGCCGCCTGCCCGCTCACTACAGCTTCCTGCTCTTGCTCAGCCGGTTGTGGCGCCAGATGTTGAGCTTCCGCAGCAGCCGCCAGTACTCCCGCGTCTCGGGGTCCAGCTCCTCCAGCTTCTTCGGGGGGCCCACGTTCACCTGGAACAGCCTGGGGGCGGGGCGGGGCTCAGGTCTGGGCCAGTCGCCGGGCGTGACCCCTGGGCCTGGGGGGGGGGCCCACTCACCACTCGGGGTACTCGGCGTCCGGCTTCAGGGCCACGTCCTGGCCCGCCTTGTAGATGTTGACGCCCATGGCGTGCGTGGCCAGCCGCACGGGGTCGGTGCACACTTCCGGGTCCTTCAGGGCCTCGCTGACCACACTGCCCTTCCCGCCCTTGGCGCCCTTGGTGACTGGGGAGCAGGGGAGAGTCAGGCCGGCCCAGCTCCCCCTCCAAGGCCCTGGGGCTCTCCTACGTCCCCCATCGCGGGGACCCGGCTAGGCGAGCCGAGGGTGGCCTCATCCCCCCTCGGGGTCGGGCTGTGATCCGGTCCACCTCGCGGAGAAGGTCTCCCTCCACTGGCCGCGCGTGTCTCTAGCCCTAACACTGGCCTGCTTCCTCCTTTACAGAGATCAGGCAAGGCTGTACCCAGGTACAACTTAATAACTAAATAACGGGGAACTTAGTACTTAGATGGGCCACATATCTTTCTCCGACTCCCGGAGGCGGCTCGTGCCAAGGCTCACAGCCACTTGGAAGCAGAAATCAGAGGAGAACCCCCGCTCCCGCCTCCCGAGACGAGCCCCGCCCTCCCGCGCCTGCGCACTGAAACGCGTCCGCGGCTGAACGCACACCCGGCCAACGGCGGCGAGGTTTCGGCCGGCGGCTGCGCACAGAGCGCAGTCGCATCCGCAGGTGTCTCCCAGACGCGCGCCGGCGCTCCGAGTGGCCCCAAATTGCGCCTGCGCACACAGCCTGTGCTCTGTCTGCACCTGCGCAGAAACTCTAGACCCGCCTCCCCAACTGGCGCCTGCGCGCCACCAATTCCCCGCGTGTCCACCGTCCCGATCTTGATCCCTAATACCCCGGCTCACTCGGTTTCTTGGCGTAATTCCGAACCAAGAGTCTTCCAGGACAGGACCAAGAGTCTAGGATCTCCCGGGTCCCCCAGCCGGCCCAGGCCCGAGTAGCCCCGAAGAGGCGTCTGGCCGCCATGACGTAGGTCGAATGCTGGCGCGCGCTCGTTTCCGGGAGACGTGGGCCCGCCGGCCGCGGGGACTCCTGGGAAGCGTGGTCTTGCCAGCCGGGGGCAAGCCTTCTGCCCACCGTGACTTTGGGGACGGTCCCAGTTCTAGCGTGACGTGATATTCAGCGGACATTTCACTAACTTCTTGCCCTTCTTCAGATACTTATTTACTTAAGATACCTCACCTAACGTATTCCTGGCTTGGTCCAATAAGCAATGCTTTGAAAGCCGAAAAGAAAGAAAAGCCAACTCTTGCAGCGTATCCTTAGAATATTCTGGACCTACTGCTAAATCCTTACCCGCCGTTAGCAGTGGGCACCGCTGTCCCGCTCGGCAGGCAGAGTTCCGAGGCCGGGGAGGCCACTCGCCCCGCCTACTCTGAGCCCCACCGGAAGTGCGTCTTCGAACAGACTCACTCCTCTTCAGTATTCCCAGCCCCACTTCTTTCCCACGAGCCATCCCAGCCGTAAGAGGCACGCAGTAATCTCATTTTGCGGAGAAAGGGCCAGCCTGGGCTCCCTCTGAGAGACTGGAGGGTCGGGATTCGAACTCGTGACTCTACACCCGTAGTAGCTCTGGCGCCCCCGTGTGGCGACAGGGGCTTGGAGGACTACGTTTCCCAGCAGGCCTCGCGAGGCCACGCATGCCCAGTGGGCGGGGCGCCCGGGGACGGAGGAGCGGGCGTCCGGGCCGGGAGTCGACGAGCGGCGGCGGGCAGGGCCGTCGGGACATGCCCCGGCGGGCGCGGGGACCTGGGGGCCGCGCGGGCGGGCTCTGCCTCGGCTCGGCAGGTGAGCGGGGCGGGCGCCGGGGTCCGAGTTCACGGGTCCGGGGAGGCGCGGGGTCCCGCGGCCGGCGTCTCCCCGGCTGTGGGCAGCACTGGGCAGCCGCTGGCGTGGGGCGGCTGCCGAGCCTCGGCTTGCTGGTCGGTGAGTGGGGTCGCGGCCCTTGCAGGCGCAGCGAGGACCCCGCGGCGCGCGGCGGGAGCAGCCCCGGGAGGTGCGGGCGCCCAGCAAGCCCCAGCCCCGGGTGCCTCGGATCCGCATGGGGACGCCGGCCGGAGCCTGAGCCAGCCGCGGACTTCCTGACGCCCCCCCGCCCGGCCGCGCTCAGAGCCTCCAGCCATGGACTTGGAGAAGCCCAAGGACACGCTGGTGCTCTCGGAGGACCTCAGCACTGAGAGTCAGTGGGACGCGGTGCCTGAGGCCCTCGGCAGCCTGAGTCCGGTGGACCTCGAGGGGTCAAGCGTTCAGGGCCTGGTGCAGCAGTTTGAGGCTCTGCCCGGAGACCTGATGGGCCTGCCCCCAGACAGCGCACCCTGCCCTCTGCACATTGCCACTGGCCAGGGCCTGGACCCCCACAACACGACTGACGCCCACGGCCTCTTGTCTGCTGAGGCTGGTCGGGATGATCTTCTGAGCCTTCTGCAGGGTGAGGGGCACTCACCTTCTAAACCTGGTCCCCAGGACCCTCCAGAGCCTGCCCATCCCCTGTTGCAGCCCCCTGAGGATGCAGATGAAGAGTCCGAGCCCCCGGAATGGGCAGAGGGAGCCGCTGCCGAGCAGGATGGTAGCAGGAGCTCCAGCAGCTCCCCTGAGCCCTGGCTGGAGACCTCTCCTTTGGTCACACCCGAAGAGCCACCTGCCGGTGTCCAGGTAGTGCCTGCTCCACCCTCCAGGTGTCCTCTGCAGCCTGGACTCAAGCAGGGGGACTCAGCACTGCCCCTCTTCTGTCTCCTTCCAGAGCCCCAAGACCCTGGCTTCATACCCTGCCCTCCAGGAGGGTGAGTGCCCTTCCCACCCTGCCTAGGGATCAGGGTTCCGACAGCCAGAGCCTGCCTCCTAGGTGGCGCTGAGGGTTACCATGAGGATGAAGTTCTCGGGAAGCTCTTGGCAGTTTGGATCAGAGTTTAGATGGCCAGGAAACAGAGTCCAGAGAATGTTCTGGAGTGAGTAGCAGGTGGCAGGGCGGGCATGGCTCTGTAGCAGTTGGTTCCAGAGTGAACGCTGGCAAATGACCATCTGCAGGCCAGTCTGGCCCTGGTCTCTTCTCACAGGTCTCTTGAGCTGAGGACGGCTTTTGCATTTTTTTTACCTGGTTAAAAATTTGAAAGGAAAGTGAGGTGAGATTCAGGTTTCAGTGTTAATAAAGTTTTACCAAAACCTTGTGGCACCTGCTCACTTGTTGTCCGTGGCTGAGGTGGATGAGGATAGGGCCCAGGATGGTCATGCACTACACAAGGATGGGTCAGTGTCTGCACAGACCATTTGGTGGTCCTGAGGATTGCTTTGCCTGGGGACGGCACAGCCATCCTGAGGTGAGTCCCCCACGTTCTGCAGGTGTTTCTCAGCAGCCTGCCATTAAGCGGCTTGTGACTCGTGGCAGCAGGCCTTCTGGCCCACAAGATGAAAATACTGTTGGGCCCTGTACAGAAGTTTGTTGGTCTGTGTCCTAAAGGTGTGAGAAGAGCCTGGCCATCTGGAATGTTCTAGTATTTTTCCCAACCACCTTAAGATAGAAATCAAATAGCAAGTTCTGTGGCAGGGAGGGGAGCTGACTGGGCCTGTGGCTCTGAGAAGCTTCTGGACTCTTGCCTAGGGGGTTCTAGGGCTTGGCCTTCTGCCTCTGGTCCTGCATCCAAGGAGCCTGGCTGGTGCCGGCGTCCTGGGCTGATGAGCAGAGCCGCCTGGTGCTGCTTGGACTGGGAAAGTCCAGAGCCCTGGAGCAAGCAGACCTCACCTGTCCTTTTCTAGAACACAGAAAGACACAGCTGCCCAGAAAGCTCTGGAGTGGACTGGACAGTAGAAGTGCAGAGCCAGCCACGTGTGAATTTGCATTTTTTAGCTAGCTACGTGAAAAACTATCCGAAGAACAGATTGGATTAACTTTTTTTTCCTTGAAAATATTTATTTTTATGCTATCCTGATGATTGAACTCAGTGTCTCACGTGCTGGGCAAGCGCTCTGCCACTGAGCTGCAGCCCCAGCCAAAGTAGTTTTTTAATACATTTTGATTATCACAAGACATTTACTGCATTGTCTTATAATCAGCTTTTTATTAAGTTTTTTTTTTTTTTTAGTTGTAAATGGACACAATGCTTGTATTTTATGTGATGCTGAGGATCAAACCAGGGCCTCACGCGTGCTAGGCGAGTGCTCCACCCCTGAGCCCAGCCCCAGGCTCATATGATGGATATTTTGAGGTTGTTTTGCTTTTACGCTCTGGAGCAGTGGTCTTCAGGATTGCAGTGTCTCACCCTCGGCCACTTAGTCAGGACCAGACTCGGGACATGTGTGTGGCAGGCAGCCGTGTGCTGTGGCACAGCACAGCTCCAGAGTCCCAGGGCAGATCTTGGTGCGGACATAGCGGGCAGGCTGTGGTCTGAGGCTCTGGAGGGCTGCCCAGAGTGGGCCTGTGGCTCCAGGGAGCAGAAGCTGCCAGAACATCCTACAGCAGTGGCAGAGCTCTGGGTCTGGGCGGCCACAGGAAATCTAGGACCTGGGGGGCAAGGCTTTGCATGGCTTGGGGCTGGGCCAGGGTTCTAGAACCACCATCTGGAATGTTCCTAGATCAGGGTTGTTCTGAGAACAATGATGCTGCAAACCACAGAGCCCTAGGAAGGGCTACCTCATGGCCACAGTGGACACTTCCAGAACTGGGGCCAGGGCTGGCTCAGTAGAGCGCTTGCCTGCCAAGCATGAGCCCCAGGTGTGAGCCCCCCTGCCACAAGAGAAGAATTTCTAGCATCTTGGAGTGAGGTGATGCACCTCTGGAGGCTGTTGCTTTCTGGAACCCTGCCGAAACCAGGTGGCCTGGAACCTGGCAGGGAGTCCTGGAATTGCAGGTCAGGGCCTTCCGTCCCACCCAGGACAGTGTGGGAGTTCCCACATGGACCGAGACAGTCGTCTCTGCCACACCAAGGAGCAGAGTTATCACCCGACCTTGACAGATTGGGGGATCAGGAGCAGCAGGCAGAGTTGGCCCTGGTGTTGGTTGGCAAGTTTCAAACTGGAGCCGGGTCCAGGTTCCAGAATGCTGCTGGTGTTGGAAATGGGCGGGCAAGGGGTCCATGCTGGTCTCAGGGCCCTGGACATAGTGTCTGAGTGCGGTCTAGCTTTGGATCTGGCCATCGGCTTGGCCCTGCAGAGGCGTCTAGCTGGGGGGCCCTGGGGGGGTGGCCAAGCTGCTCTAGACGGGCAGGACTGGGCCTGAGGCTGAGCCGCCCCAGGTGCTGGACTGTGGGTGGAGCTTTGTGACCAGCACAGTGAGCCAGGGCAGAGACCACTTGGGAACCGCCCTGCACAGAGCCCCAGGGGCAGGCAGGCCCCGGACTCCTGAGGGCCAACCCTCTCCCCACTGTTGCCCCCAGTACCCGGTCCCTGTGACCATGAGGACCTCATGGATGGTGTCATATTTGGGGCCAAATACTTGGGCTCCACCCAGCTGGTGTCGGAGCGGAACCCGCCCCCCAGCACGCGCATGGCCCAGGCCCAGGAGGCGATGGACCGCGTCAAGGTGAGGCCAGGCGGGGTGCACAGGGCCCAGGCCTGTGGGTGGGTCTTTGGGGGCCTCCATTCCTGCGCTCCCCACAGGCCCCCGATGGGGAGACCCAGCCCATGACGGAGGTGGACCTCTTTGTCTCCACCAAGAGGATCAAGGTCCTCACGGCTGATTCCCAGGTACCCTGCGGACCTGCGGGTTGGGGTGGGTCCTGGAGGTCTCAGGGTGAGCCCTGCACTAGCTGCCCCTCCCGCCCCAGGAGGCCATGATGGACCACGCCCTGCAGACCATCTCCTACATCGCTGACATCGGCCGGGTGCTGGTGCTCATGGCGCGGCGGCGGCTGACACGGAGGTCACCCCAGGACCGAGGGCGCCCCCTGTGCAAGATGATGTGCCACGTCTTCCACTCAGAGGACGTGAGCCCACAGCACCCCGGGAGCAGGGACTTGCCTCCCCAGAGCCCCGCCTGGGCACAGCCGTCTTCCCTAGGGCCCCCACCCTCCCTGGAAGCCCCGAGCCCACAGCCACCTCCCGCTCCTGGGCTCCCGCTTCCAGGCTGAGGAGGGCCCTGCGGCCCGGCCACGGCCACGGCTCTTAGTTGTGGATGGCCCTTTTGTTACTTCATTCACTGTGGACTTGCGGTGCTGGGGTGGGACCCAGGGCCTCACACGCAGGCCAGCCCCCACCACGGAGCCCCGCCCCCCAAGGCCACGGCTTCCTGGGCTCCAGCCTGGTGTGAGGATTGAGCACGTTGACCACTCTGGCCCCAGACAGGCAGGCAGGGACAAGGGCCCTGCATCTTCCCTGGGGGTACGGGGGGCTTCCAGAAAGCACGGGTTTGGAAGGGGCCCTGGAGGCCACACAGGTGTGTGACCAAGCCCTCCTGAGTGTCCGGCAGGTTCCCCACCACCCCCTCCCTCCTCCCCGATTCCCCAGTTGGCTGTCACCAATGCCCTAAAGCCCCGGGGCAGTTGGCCATCTCCTCGGGATCTTGTCCCAGGTAGAGCCAGGAAGGCCCAGGTCTGAGGATGTCCGGGACTTTGGTCCTGAAGGGCAGGGTGGGACAGCCTGGGACTCATGGCACCTCCTGCAGGCCCAGCTCATTGCACGAGCCATAGGCCAGGCCTTCACCGTGGCCTACAGCCAGTTCCTGCGGGAGAGCGGCATTGACCCCAGCCAGGTGGGCACCCAGCCCAGCCAGGGGGCCGCCAGCCCTGGCCACCTCCACAACGGGGACCTGGACCACTTCTCCAACAGTGAGAACTGCAGGGAGGTGAGCCAGCGAGGCGCCAGCTGACCCCGGCTCCCTGTGCCCCCACCCCGGCCTGTGCCAAGCAGCCTTGTGGCCTGGTCCCCGCCTAGGTGTGCATCGAGAAGCGCAGGGGTGAAGGCCTAGGTGTGGCCCTGGTGGAGTCGGGCTGGGGCTCCCTGCTGCCCACAGCTGTCATCGCCAACCTGCTGCACGGGGGCCCCGCCGAGCGCTCGGGCGCCCTCAGCATCGGCGACCGCCTCACTGCCATCAATGGGACCAGCCTGGTGGGGCTGCCCCTGGCCGCGTGCCAGGCAGCTGTGCGTGTGAGTTCCCTGGGAGGCAGGGCCCCTGCGTGGCCCCTGGCGGGTTGGAAAGCCGAGGCCCGGGGCTGCAGCCTGTCAAGGGGCCCAGCCCCAGGTGAGGCCAATACCCCGCCCCATAGGAGGTGAAGCCACAGACCTCAGTGAGGCTCAGCATCGTCCACTGCCCACCCGTCACCACTGCCATCATCCGGAGACCCCATGCGCGCGAGCAGCTGGGCTTCTGCGTGGAGGACGGCATTGTGAGGCTGGGGCGAGGCGTGGGGCAGGGCGGGGCGGGCGGGGCGGGCCTGGGCTGCTGACCGCTCCGGCCCCCAGATCTGCAGCCTCCTCCGCGGCGGCATCGCGGAGCGCGGGGGTGTGCGTGTGGGGCACCGCATCATCGAGATCAACGGGCAGAGCGTGGTGGCCACGCGGCACGAGCGCATCATCGAGTTGCTCACCGAGGCCCACAGCGAGGTGCGTGGCGGAGGCAGTGGAGGAGGTGGTGGCGGGTCCCTGTGGCACGGGCCGGCCTCAGCCCAGTGCTGTCCCCGCAGGTGCACATCAAGACCATGCCGGCCGCCACCTACCGCCTGCTGACGGGCCAGGAGCAGCCCGTGTACCTGTGAGGGCCGCCTCAGTGCCTTTGTCCCTGTGGCTCTCTGAGCTGCCTGGGACCCCAAAGGAGAATGTAGCCACTTATTTTCTAACGTGAAAAATTAAAAGTTTATTGAATGGGCAGAGTCTTGGGTTGTGGTGGGGCCAGAGGGAAGCCGGCCCACCCTCCTGCCCCTTGTGTTCCTCAGAAGTCACTAGAAACCCTGTGACTTGACTAAGGCCCAGGGGAGGGAGACCGGGTTCCAGGTCCTGCAGGGGAGCGGACTCCAGCCGCAAGAAGGACTCGGCCCCTGGGCGGGGTCACAGGTCGGTGGCTGGGCCCCAGTCATAGCCCTCCTCATCGGAGGATTCTGTGTCTCGGGCTCGAGTGAACTTTCTCCTCAGGGCTTCGCGCTCATAGGTCCTGGGGATGAGGAAACAGATCGTTCCCTGGGTGCAGAGGGCAGGCGCTGCGGGGGTTGACGCTGCCTGGCATACGCATGTGGGCAGGGCCTGGTCCAGAACTCCTGTGCACCTCAGAGTCCCAGCTCAGGGTCCCGGGAAGAGGATTCCAGCCCTTGGCCCTGACCTCACAGGGCCTGGAGAGGCCATCAGGCCCCGTCCACCCCTAGGCTAGGTGCACCTGGAAGCTGGGGCCTGCCACTGGACGTCTGCCTCCACCCCAAAGTCTGGGTTGCAGGAAAAGGGTTGAGGGCCCCGGGGCCTGCAGCGAGGGGGCTCTTACCGCATGCTGTCCTGTCGCCATTGGCCCTGGGGGTGGCGGCTGTTCACCTTCAGGGACAGGGAGGAAGGAGGGTCAGAGTGACCCACAGCAGGGGCGGCTAGGGTGAGGGGCCCAGCCTGTGCCCGGGCAGCAGTCATTGCTGTTTACCCCAGCATCCCAGAGAGGAGGCTGAGCACTGGGTGAGGAGCCAGCCGTAGCCAGCACCTCTACCAACAGGGACCCAAGAACTCAAGAGAAAAAGTCCCTACCAAACGTGTAGCTGCCCGGCTCCTCGCGCCCCTCGCCCCCACTGCCAAGGGACACGATGTAGGTCACCTACACAGCTGCTACACAGTTGTCAGTATAAGTCGCAGGCTGGGTGCTGTGGCCAGCAGCTCCCAAGGCTGAGACGGGAGGGTCACAGGTTCAAAGCCAGCCTTCAGCTAGTGAGACCCTGTCTCAAATTTTAAAAAAGGGCTGGGGATGTGGCTCAGTGGTAAAAAGACCCTGGGTTTCATCCCTAGTACCCCCACGCTTTATATGTACATAGGTGTGACTCTGCAAGGGCGCACACCTGTCATCCCAGGTATTTGGGGGCGGGAGGCTCACAAGTCCAAGGCCAGCCTGGGCCACTCAGCAAGACTCTGTCTTGGAATTAAAAGGGCTGGGCGTGGCTCGGTGGCAGAGCCACCCTGGGGTCACCCGGGGCATGGCACACCTGGGCCTGTCCACACCCATGCAAGTATGGAGCACCTGCAGCTAGGCGTCCCTGGGAGTCCTGCAGCCACCTCCTGTCCGTCAGAGATTCACTGAGTGGCTTGAACACGTCACGCCTGAATCCCCAAAGCTGGTCTGGCTGGGGACACTCCGCTGGCTCACGCCTGGTGCCCAGCCTTCCCATCCCTGGATCCTTGCTGGGACTCACCTGGGGCTCCCTGTGAGCTGCGATGTCCCCAGGATGCCTCGGGCTCTGGGGCTCGTCCAGCTGCACAGGCTCTGAGGACCGGGCCAGGGCCGGTGCCGGGGGCCCCTCCTCCACGTCCGTGTGGGGCCCACCCTCGCCGTCTGTGCAGCCCTCGCCGTCCGTCTCATAGTCGCTGTTGGCACGGCTGTCACAGCTGAGGTCTGCCGAGCTGCTGGCCAGGCCGCGGTGAGGCAGGTCCAGGTTGTCCTCCGAGGAGCCGTCCAGCTGCAGGGAGCGGGCATGCTGCACTGGTCCAGCCGAGCCAAGGCCCCAACCAGGACCCACGCAGGACACACGCCTCAGCCATGGTCCCCAGCCAGGCGAAAGGCCCACCCTCAACCTCCCAGACCCCAGTCCTCAGACCTCAGGCCGAGATGGCCGGTCACAGGCCGTGGACCCACACAGGGCCCAGGCTTACGCTGAGCCCCAGCCCCGGGAGACCCTGCTCCCAAAGCTGAGCCCCAGCCTGGCCCCACCCCAGGCCTAGGCCAAGACCCAGCCTCAGGTCGACTCTCGACCCCGCCACGCCTGACCCCGAGCCCTAACACCGGAGAGCATCCGTGTCCCTGCTGGTGCCTGGCACCTGGTCCTCGGCTGTCCAGATGGGCCGCGTCTGCTGCTCCTGGATGGTGGCCTTGAGCTCCTGGTACCAGGCATCACTCGTACCCTGCAGGGCGATGGTGGCTATGGGACAGGGTGTCAGTGTGGCTGGGATGCTTGGGAGGGACCCGCCCGCCCTTCCTGGACCCCCAGGACCCGCCCACCTGTGAAGAGGTGGCCACTGTGCTTCCGCAGCTTCTGAGCCTGTGCGTAGAGGCGCCGGCTACTGCGGCGGGAGGCGGGTGCCAGCCACTCGCGCAGGGCCTTGAGGGCCGCCCGGCTCTCCGGGGCGCAGAAGATCACAATGGGGTAGTACTGCACGTAGTTGAGACGCTCGATGGCAGAGGGCGTCACGTCTAGGAGCGCATGCTTATCCTGGGCAGGGCTCACGGGGTGGGCAGTGTTGAGAGAGAAAGAAACACACCCAAGAGACAGAGCAGAGGTGGAGGAAACGGAAAGAGGTAGTCGGAGGTCAGAGTGGACCACACCTTCGCACTCACAGCATGTGTTGGGGGCAGGGTTTGGGGCCGCTTGGTGGGCATCCTGGGCACCAGAGCTGCCCTCTGGTCTCCCTGCCTCTGACCCAGGTTGACTGCAGAGTGACTCAGGGCGGGCTTTGTCTCGTGGCCGCCCACACAGAGCCTCCAAGGGGCTGCGGGGAGCTGTCAGTGTGGGGTGAGGACAGCCCCGACTGGGCGCCCAGGCCTCAGCTTCCCCGTCCAGGGCCCAGAGCAGGGGGCACTCACCTTCTCGGCGATCACCCTCACGGTGTCCAGTTTGATGATCTTGCTGGGACTGTCAGTCCTGGAGATGCTCTCTGGGGGGACAGGGCGTGCAGCTTCAGGAGGTGACCCTCGCCGCTCAGATCCACGTCCACCCAGCCCTCCCCTGCTCAAAAAGCCATCAGGACCCGAGTGCTCATGAGGAAAAACCAGAGCTGCATCTGGGGCCCCTCCTGGCCTCCCCTCGCCTCCCGAGCAGGACACTGGCCCTGGCCCTCGGCAGGCAGAGACACTGCACCTTGGGGAAGAGGGTCCCACAAAACCCTAACCACTCAAAATGTCCTCGCTCCTGGGCGGCGTGGGGTGAGCTCAGTGGTCAGAGCTCGCCTGGCCTCTGTGCGCCCTGGGGTCCTCCCCAGCACCGGCACCAGGGGAGAGGTCACAGGCCAGACTAGGCCAAGAGCTGCAGGCCTTGACCCCCCCGCCGTCCAGTTGGCTCCGTGGTGGTGGGTTTTGGGCTCCCTTGGGGTCTCGCCTGCCCTGCTCGTGGCCGAGCCTCTAGCTCAGTAGCCATCTCCCGAACACAGGACACCCCGTCTCCGAATAATGCTGCCTCGGCTCACTCATCACACCTGGTTCCATGTGTTAAGGAGGATTCAGAGGGTCTACCTGGACAAACTGCCCGGGTTGATGAGGCAGCCTGGGGTGGCCTGGGAGAGGGCACGGGGGGTCCCACGTCCTGTGTTTGCCTGGGTTGGTCAGATTCTCTCCCCCAGAACAGCAGCAGCAGCCCCGCAGCCCCTCCCTGGGACCTGGCTCCTCACCTGCCTCCTCAGCACCTGGCTCCTCACCTGCCTCCCAGCACCTAGCTCCTCACCTGCCTCCCCGGGACCTGCCTCCCTGGGACCTGGCTCCCCAGCACCTGGCTCCCAGCACCTGGCTCCCCAGCACCTGGCTCCCAGCACCTGGCTCCTCACCTGCGATCTCAAACTGCCCAGGCAGATCTGCCGTCAGTTTGTGCATGGCAATGTCTGCCACGGGGCCCAGAATCACCACTGGGCGCTTGAAACTCGCTGAGGGCAGAGAACAAAGGCAAGAACCAGGATGTGTGCGGCAAGGGCCACTGCAAACTGTCCACCCCCACCCCCACATCGGCCTCCGGCAGGGCCCTGGTGCCCAGCGAGGACCCCATCTCTCAGTCTCCCTTGCAGCTAGGAACATTGGTGAGCTCTGGCCAATGGGATGCGAGTGGGGCTGCCGTGGGGGCTCCTGAGTCACGGTCCCCGGGGCAGAGCCCCCTCCCGGGCCCCCCGGGCTGGAGAGGACGCAGGGCAGGTGCGGCTCACAGTGGAGTGCTGGCCAGACACCCATGAGGCCCTGGGGTCAAAGACACTTCCATCTTGATTCGGCTGCTCTTCTCTGGGTCTGCCTCAGCTGCAGACCACCCCTGACCCGGGGTCAGCCCACTGGGACCCGGGGCCACCCTGGCCCGGCGCTCCTTTTGTAAGTGCAGTCTGATTGGCACACAGCCGTGTCCACGGGCTGCGTCCTCCTGTGCCTGCCTTCCCGCAGAGATCCCCTGGCCAGCCCTCCTCAGGACCGCTCGCTGGTCCCGGCCTAACAGGCGGGAAGAAGACAAGAGGCACAGAATGTGTCCCGGGGACAGGCCGCCTGGGCCTGCTCTGCAGCAGGTCTCCTGTCGCCCTTCCGTCCCCAGAACCAGTGCAGCTGCTGCCCGTGGCTCTGGGGGGCCCACAGCCGGGCAGAGCCCTAGGGTCCACGTTGGGGTGGATCGTGAGGGACCACCCTGGACACCTGAGCCTGCACACAGGCTGGCTCACACACAGTCTAGAAGACTCCGCACCTGCATGGGGCTGCGTGGCATCACCCGCCCCCTCACCTAGAACATTCCGTCCCCAAAGGGACGCAGCTGGGCGGCGGGGTGCAGGTCGGGCAGGCACAAGGCCCCTCCGGCACCGTCTCAGGTCAGCCCTGGCTGAGATCATACTTGGGATACAGCAGTTAAACGAGTCACTGAAACTATTTCGACTCTTCTTCTTCAGGTCACTCTGGTCCCTTGGTACCCTTGTCCCCACAGACACTGAGATCAAGATGCTGAGTCCCTTCTATAAAATGCCCGTGGTGTCTGCTCGGACCTGCTGGGACTTCCGGTCCCCTCGGGACAGTTACCCTGATGACAAGAAGAGTCTGCTTGTCCTGGAGGAACGTGTGACCCAGGGGCACTTTCGGGCCACAGTTGCAGAGTGGGCGGGTGACGCCAGGGGCTGGGCACTCGCCCGACTCTGCTTCCTACTCCACTCCTCTGGGAAACGGGTGGGAAACGGGTCAGACTTTAAGGGACCGCCCGGTCCTCTTCCCTCTGCTGCCTAAAATGGCGCAGAGCAGGCCTGCGGGCGGGAGCGGGTGGGTGTCCCGCTGGCGGGGTGGTGTCCCTGTGTCCCCACCCACCTTCTCGCAGCACCACGCGCTCATAGGGCGGGTAGCGGCCCTGCCTGGTCAGGGCGGACAGGTCCTCCCGGCTGCGCTGGGTCGTCTTCTTGGCTCCTCGACGGAGACCCCGCAGCCGCCAGAACTCGGCACGCGCATTGGAGGCCCCCGAGGGGCCGGGGCCCAGGCCCACTGCCCGCTGTGCGGCCTCCAGGCTGGCCAGCTGCTCGGCCCTGGGGAGAGGCACAGCCCTGAGCTGGGCAGAGTCCACCTGGAGACACCTTGCCCTGGTCCCCCAGGTCCCCCGGGGTCCTCATGGCAGGGGAAGGCGGGCCAGAGTCAGGGCCTAAGACCACGCTGCTGCTCTGGAGCTGGGGAGGGCCACGGACTGTCCCTAGCCACAGACTGTCGCCGGCCATGGGCTCCGAGCTGACCCAGGAGATGGGTTTTGTTGCTCAGGGTCTCTGCTGTCACCGGCTGCTGCAGCCACGGGGAGCCGCTCAGGGCCACCGAGTGCCCCTGGTGAAGACCCACGGGCAGCTGGAGCCGAGGCCGGGCCAGGGGCACAGGGACCCACCTGCTCTGGTTGGGAATGAGGCCCCGCTCCTGCTCCCGCAGGTCCCGGCCCATGCGCGCCGCCAGCCAGTGGCCTCCGCGGTGACCGGGCCCAGGGCCTGGGTAGAGCGTGTCCACCACGTGGAAGACGTCGCCCCGCGTGAAGCCCAGGCCGGAGGGCGGGCTCGGCTCCAGCTCGAAGTGCGTGCGGACGTAGAAGGAGTCGCCCACGCGCGACTGCACCATCTTCTGGAAGACTGAGGACGAGGGGGACGGAGGGGGACGTGAGCTCCTCCCAGGGCCCGGGCCAGCCTCCCCAGGGACCTCCAGGGCCGTGTCCTGCAGCGTGGGTGGCCCCTGCCCAGCGCCGGCCACTCACTGTCCTGCTTCCGCTGCATCAGCAGCGCCACCTCCTCGCCCGTCGGCAGCCCCAGCAGGAACTGCACGGCCTCCTCCCGCGTCAGGTTCCGGAAGGACGTCTCGTTCACCTGCCAGGGACGGCGGACAGGAGAGTGCCCAGCTGCCCTCGGGCCTCCTCCCAGGGATGGCCGCCCTGGAGACCGCGACACAGAAGCTGGGGCAGGACCTGCTCAGTGCACGCACAACCAGTGACAGAGACATGGGGATGGGACTCGAAGGAGTAGGGACAGCTGGACAGTGGCCATGCCTGTCAGCCCGGCCACGTGGGAGGCTGAGGTGAGAGGGCTGCAGTTGGAGGCCAGCCTCAGCAACTTAGTGAGACCCTGTCTCAAATATATAAAGGGCAGGGGCGGGGCTCAGGGGTCAGTGCTGGCCCAGCGTGTGGGAGGCCTGGGCTCTGTCCCCAGCCCCTGATAAAGGAAGAAAGACCAGGAGCAGGCGCTGGGTGGAGACAGGGCTCCAGCACGGGGCTGGTCCCGAGGCCCTCAGCCAGCGTCCTGGCAGAGGTGACACCGCAGGGCGGGGTCGAGGCACCATGGTGGGGACAGGGGTCAGGGGCCACGCACACGGCTCCCACTGGACGCGAGGCTGGCCGAGGGAAGACGCATGGGCGCGAGGTGCCGGGGAGGCCCCGAGTCACCTGCAGGATCTGGTCTCCGGCCTGGATGTCCTGCCCGTCAGCCGGGCTATCCGCCTGCACCCCTGACACAAAGATGCCCACGTCGTTGCCGCCGGCCAGCCTCAGCCCGATGCTCGCGCCTTTGGGGAAGCGGACCACCCGCGTGTCGGGGCTGTACCTGTGGGAGGCCGGGGTCAGCCAGCGCGACGGGAGGGACCCTCACCCCTGCCTCGGTCTCCCAACAAGCCCCACGTGCCGGTCCCCTTCAGCCACTCAGGAGACAGGACAGCGCCGCGGGGGAGGTGCCCTGGGAGGTGACAGTTGGGCCGCTGGGCTGGCCTCCGGGGTACACACCCGCGGTCCTCCAGGCCCTGGTGGCTGGGCACTCTGTAAAGGTCATAGCTGCTCCCCGAGGGCGAGTCTGAAAGGGAAAGGCCACTCCTGTCCCCGGCTCTCCTCAACTCGCGCCACCTCCTCCCTGGCTGGGACCAGGAAACCCAGGGCAGGGTGCTCAGAGTCACGGCCACCCACCTCTCACCCACCTGGGTCCAAAAAGGTCCTGGGATCCACTGGCCCTTCCTGCCGAGGCCGCGGGTGCTCCCTGGAGGGACCAGGTCCCGGTCAGGAGGCCTTTAGAGGTGGGTGTGGCTGGTGGCCCAGGTGGGCCTCTCACCCCCCGCTGAGTCCCCGTCACCCTCCCAGGACCCGGGCTGCGCCCGCCCAGTGTCAATTTATCACGGACGACCTCCTGGGGGTGCCCTGGATGGGGCGTCCTCCCCAGCACACACGGGCACAGAAGCCCTACGGGGTGGGGGACGGTGCTGGGAGGTGGGGCTATGCTGGGACGGGTCCTCAGGAGAGGAGGCCAGCGCTGCTGTCCCCTGCCCTGTGAGGACACAGCGGGGCTGTCTGCCAGCCGGGAGCAGAGAACAGAATCGCCACCACCTTGACCATGTCCTCCCGGACCATGGGCAGTGGACTCCGGCTGCCGCAGCCCCGAGCCTACCACGCAGGTCCAGCAGCCCTTGTGGACAGTGACCGGCGCCCACGGGCACAGCAGGGCTGGACATGTAAGACCCACCCTGGCAGCTGCCCTCCTGGGGAACCGCTGAGCCGGCGCCCCCTCCTCCCACCCAGGTACGCACACGGGGGAGTCCGCTGGGCTGGCCTCCGGGCTCTCCGGGCTCTGCGGCCTGTGCGCCTGCCGGGGGGGTGGCGGGATGTGAGATGGGGGCGCCTGGGACAGCTCCGAGGTGAGGTCCGAGATGTCTGTGGGCGAGGGACGCTCGTCAGCCAGGGCCATACCCACCAGGCCAGATGGACACTACGGCTCGAGACCAGTAGGAGCTTCCATGAGAAGCTCAGCCTCGGGAGGCTCCAGCCTCCATGTGCTGTGTGGCCTGGGGCAGGCTCCTACCACTCTCTGAGCCAGGGGCAGGCTGCTGGCTCTTGCCTGGCCCGGTCTGGGGCTGCCTCCTGACCCCTCACCTTCCAGGACGGAGCCGTCACTGTCACTGACTGCAGGTGGGATGTTCACCAGGAACTGCCCCCGATCCCTGAGCACCAGCAAAGTCAACTGCCCTTCCGACTTCTCGATCAGCCGCCTGGTGTCGCTCAGGGACAGGTTCTCGCTGGACACGCCATTGATCTGAAAGGGACGGAGAAGGAAGAACAGAAGGAGAAAACGAGGCTTGGTGGGGAGGAGAGCCCAGAAACACTCTCCAGGGGCACTAGAAACAGACACTCCCAGGACAAAGGTCAGAAGTGCATTTCTGTTTGGTCCTGGGGATTGAACCCAGGGGCACTTAATCGCTCAGCCACCCCCAGCCCTTTTTATACTGTATTTAGAGACAGGGTCTCTCTGAGTTGCTTAGGGCGTCACTAAGTTGCCGAGGCTGGCTTTGAACTTGCAGTCCTCCTGCCTCAGCCTCCGAGCCTCTGAGATCACAGTGTGCCCCGAGACCTGGATTCTTGCTGTGGATGGAGACCGTGCAAAGAACAGACCGGCCACAGAACCCGAGCAACAGTTTCCCCCAGAGGGCGAGGGACCCAGGGGGGAAGAGAAACAGGTGGAGCCTCCTGGCCTCTGTGTGAGGAGCAGATCTGAAGGTGAAACCGGGGCCTCTCAAGCAGAAGGCGAGGGGTGGGCACCTACTAAAGCTGGGAACAGACCCCGCGGTGGGTCAGGAATGGGTCCTAGGAAGGCTCTGGTCACCGCCTTCACCAGGAACCCTGGGGAGCGTCTGTTCTCAGCAATCCTGGGGACTGAGAGTTTCTAGTGCCCCCACCAAGTTATCTGTTTCTAGTGTCTGCCCCAGGCCACTAGAAACAGACAGTTCTTCAGGATCGCTAGAAACAGAAACGTCTAACAAGCCCCCAGAAGCAAACAGCTGGAAGCATCTAGAGCCCTGCACCAGGAGCAGCTTGAGGTCCTAGGTCCCAGCTGTGGGCCGTTAGCCCCCAGCCAACAAGGGGGGTCCAGGGCTCAGCACTGCAGCCAGCAGGCCACAGGATTCGGAGGCCTGGCGCAGCTCCAGGGTACTAGAAATGTCCAACCCAAGGGGACACTAGAAACCGACATTTGGCTGTGGTCCCACACCAGTGAAAGGAGGGGAGTTGGTACCTGGCCACCTCCAGCCACACAGAAGGAAAATGGTTTGGGGACTGGTTCTGCCACCTCGCTGAGTGACTCGGGGCACCGCGGGCCCTGGCCTCGGTCTCCCAGGCTCACCTGCAGGATAAGGTCTCCTTCCTGCAGCCCACGGTGCCGGGCGGCCAGGCCGGACTCGGTGATGTGCTTGATGAAGATCTGGCTGCCCAGCTTGACCCCAAACTCTGCACAGGGCGGGGGGGGGGGGACTGAGGCCGTGTCTGGGCACCATCCCCAGGCCCAGTGACCCAGCTCAGGGTCCCTCGCTGACCCTTCTGCAGTGGGAGGGGATGTGGCCTTGGGTTTGCAGGGGAGGACACGGACGCCTTGGGGGCCCTCGCGTGGGGCCACACATGGTGCCCGTCCGGGGACACCAGCTGGCCGGCCGCTCACCCTCGCTGTCCTTCCTCTTCACCAGGACTGACTTCAGGGGCTTCATCAGCACGTCCTGCCGCGGCAGCCGCTTGAAGCCTGACACCAGGGCCAGCCCGGGGGCCTCGGAACCCCCGCCCGGGCTCCTGCGCCCACGGCTGCTGGCCCAGCTGCGGCGACCAGCCCTGGCCCGGCGGGAACGCTCGCCCCAGGAGTGGCCAGATCCGCTGGACGAGTCACCCTCGTAGCCCTGGCCGTGGTCGGGCTCCTCCAGCCGCCTAGGCCCGTCCTCCTCGTCTGAGTCCGCATGCCCCGGGCTAGAGGGGCTGGCCTTGGTGGCCGGCAGCTGGACCCTCCGGGGACGCTTCACTGTCTGTCAGGGTGTGGACAGGACAGGTCAGTGGGCAGGAGGGCTTAACGCTGGGTGCCCCGGGGACCCACGGGGCCTTGACCCAGCGGGAGCCCGGACGGCCAGCGGCGGGGGCCTGGCGAGGCGGAGGACGGCTCCCGGGCAGGGGCGCACTCACCACGTTGGCGACCTTGGTGCAGGTCCGGAGGATCTGGATGACGGAGGCGGACGAGACGCTCTCCACGGAGACCCCGTTCACCATCACGATGTGGTCGCCCGTCCTGCAGGGACGCGGCTCAGGAGGGGCCGGGGGGACCCACCCGGCCATGTCCTCCTCCCACAGGCACCACCTGGAGCAGAGGGCGCCTGACCCTCCCTCGCCCTCCTCGGAACCTGGTCTCCCGTGGGGCTGGGCCGGGCCCTGGCCACCTCCGCGTCCATCCGGCCCCAGGAGCCTCCCGCCCGCCCTGAGGGTTTCCGGGTTCCCGCTCCGGCAGGGCCCAGGGCCACTGGTCCCCAAGAACGGCAGGGAGGGCCCAGGGAAGGAGGACGGGCCAAGGCCTCCCGGTCCTCACAGCAGCCTGCCCTCGGCCGGTCCTCCGGGCACCACGTCAGACACCACCACGGATCCCCCGGGCGCACTGGGACGGTCCCGGCCTCCGGAGATGGCTATGCCGAAGCCCCGGCGGGGGTCCTGGGGAGAGGCCAGAGGGATTGGCCCAGGTCGAGGGGTCCCGCCTGGAGCTGGGCAGGGCCACCCGGTGCTGGACGCAGCCTCACCTTGCACAGTGTGGCCGTGTGCTGCTCCCAGATGGTCAGCGCCTCCATGCTGGCCACCTGGACCGAGGGACGGGAGGTGGCGTTAGGCCACGCAGGCCGCAGAGCAGGTTCGGGCTCCTGTCCCGACCCCCTCCCCCTGGTCAGCCTGGGCAAGCCGCTGCCACTCGGGACCTCGGTTTTCCTACCTGCAGAATGGGTTTGCCTCGGGGGTCCCCAGGGGACGCCTCCGCCCCCCTCCTGGCTCACAGACACCACAGAGCCACCTCCACCAGGTACCCAGTGCTGTCCTCACCTCCCCTTCCTGCCCCCCCTGCCGCAGCCACAGAGGGCACCCACAGCCCTCAGGGACAAAGCCCAAGTCCTCCCTGTGGCCCAGGAGGCCCTGTGCCACCCGCCCGTCCCCTCCCCGGCTCTACGCGGAGCCTCACTGGCCCTCCAACACGTGGGCTACCCCTGCCCCAGGGCCTTTGCATAGCTGTGCCCTCCCCCTGGAGCACCCCAAACCCTCCAAGGTCTCTGCTCACACGTGGCCTCCGGGGTAAGATGGGCCCTGACCACCCTGTTGGGAACTGCAGCCCCTCCTGCGGGACACACCCCTGTCCCCCTGGGGCCCCTAGTCTTTCCTCTGTTTGTGTCTATCTCCTTCTATCCAGAACACGAGTCTGGAGGAAGAGAGGCTATGGTCACAGCCCTCTGACAACACCCAAGGCACACGGGCTTCCAGAGGTACTCGCTCACGGGTCAGTGAGGGACAGGGGGCCCGCATTCCCCTCACACAGGAGGAGAGAAGGCACCGGGAGGGCAGGAGGCAGGGCAGGGGCTCTGTCTCCACCAGGCACCCAGCGAGCGAGCGCACCGGCCCTTTCAGATTCCTACCGAGAAGCTGCTGAGGCTGGCCTGAACCTGCGCTCCTCCTGCCCGGCCTCCCAGCCATGGGCCAGGTAGATTCTGTTACTTTCAGGCCCTGAGCAACTGGCAGTGAAGCCCGCGGCCTGCTCCGGGCAGCTCCCGCTCAGTCTCCTCAGCCCGCGCCTTTGCCTGGCCCCTGGACCCCGCACACTCCCCCGCCCTCTGACCAGCCCTGACTATCGGGGTCTGAGGTGTCAAATCTGTGTCTCCCCTACACGTTCCCCAGGTAGGCAGGCTGGGGACTCTAGACCAGGCCTGGGGAGTCTGGGGAGGGCTGGACCAGCAGATGGCCCAGCGGGTGGGCAGCCCCCTCAGAGGCTCCCCAGGGAGCAGATCTCAGCAGGGGGACGAGCTAAGCAGCAGAGCGCTGGACCTGCAGGCCCAGGGAGCCAGGTGGCCACCTCTGCCCCTGACCCCACGCCTCCGCGTCCTCCTGAGAAGCCTGTGCTGCCCTTCGCAGGCTCAGGGCTGTGTGTGGAGAGGAATGAAGAAGGAGGCCACCCGCCCCCAGTGGGGTGTGAGTGGCCACAGAACCGCCTACTTCACGGGGCCCAGCGTTTAACCCCAGAGACTGCAGGAAGCCACCTCGCTACATCCTATTTCACACACGCACAAAGGAGGCCCAGAGAGGCTCGGCAACTTTCCCAGGGTCCCACAGCACAGTGGGGAACCCTGGCACCCGACCCTGAGCCCAGCGTCACCTTCGGTTACTGTTGTTTTGCTTCTGAACTTATTTTTCAAACAGTCTCTAGGACGGGGTGGAGTTGCTCTGAGGCAGCACTCTGCACACTGCCCTGCCCCCGTTTGCATTCCCGGCTTTACTTTAAGACACCCCCAGGGGCCAGGCCTTTGGGGGCGGGGCAGGTGGCAGGGGGCCTGTCCCTGCTTGCTGGAGTGGGCTGTCTCCCTGGACACCACAGCTTGGCCGGAACCCCAGGCTCCCATGCCCCGGCATTAAGCCCAACAGGGCCCACCTCAGCTTGGCTCCACTCCAGCTGTCCCCTGTGCCGGGGACATCCTGGGACATGAAGTCCCCTTGGCCACCAGATGACTGCTCCCCTGGGCCCCCAGGACGCTCCCTGCTCTCGGTACCTGTTCTTATCCACCCTCTGAACCCATCCTCACTCCATCACCTGGAGGTAAGTCTGTCCTTCCTCTGGGCCCTCCCATAAGCCACCTGGCTCCAGGGCAAACTCCTACTCACCCCTCACAGCCCAGGGCCCTGACCCCTCCCACCCCTCCCTCTGGACCAGCCACGATCACCTGGGTCTGGGACCTCAGAATCTGCTGTCTCCCCTACCCGGTCCCCAGCCTGGGAGCTCCAGGTGGGCAGGCTGGGGGCTGGGGGCTGCTGCCTCGTCCCCACAGGACTGGCGCTGGGAGAACTGTCTGAGAGCAGGTGAAGGTGGAAGGACTCCAGCAGGTGTGGCCCCGCCCGCTCAAGGTGAGCTGTGGGGAGCTGTCCCCTCCCCTGCGGGACAAACACCGGGAGGCGACGCCCCCAGCCCCCGGGCACGTGGCTGCTGCCGCTCCCCCCCTCCCCTGCCCCCAGGAACAATGGCAGGGAGGGAGGCTGGGGGACTGACTCGGGGCTTGGGAGGGGACCCGGCAGTTCCTCGAAGCCTGGAGGCAGCGAAGACGGGGACCAGACCCGCCCGCGCCGGAGCCGGGTGGAGTGGCTACGCCAGGCGTGGCGCTGGGGTCACCCTGGAGGCGGTGCGAAGGAGCTGGGCGCTGGGGCTCCGCTGGGGCCAAGCCCTCGGGCACGACGCCGCCCACCGACGGCTCGGTACACAGCAGGCGCCCCATAAGCGGCGGCTCAGTGCCCGGAGGTCTCCCGGGACACTCGCTGCCGCCGCGCGCTGGAAACCCCTCCCCGGAACCCTCCCCACGGACAGGGGGACAGGGGGACAGGGGGACAGGGCGCGGGCGGGCGCTGACCGCCCCGAGGCCAGGCAGCGCGGTGGGCAGAGGAGGCGGAGCTCGAACCCGGACCCGGGGTAACCGCGGCGGGGAAGGCCTCGGGCGGCGTTTGGGGCCAGGGTCGCCCTCGCTCCCCGCGGTGCAGCACGCGGCTGGCGACCACCTTCCCCTTCCGTCGGCAGGTGGAGGGTCGGGGGTCCCGGGTCTGACTCCTGAGCCGCCCTCGCCTGCGCCCCACCGGATCCCCACCCGCTCCGGCCGCGGCGGGCTACTTGCCTGGAATCTCACCGCCATGGTCCACCCTGGGGCTCGCCCGCTGCCCCGGCCGCGGGGGCCTGGAAACAGACAATCGGACCCCACGCCGGGGTAGGGGGAGAGGCTCGAGAGGGTCGCGGCCCGGTGCGGACCCGCTCTCGCCCTCCTCCACCCGCTCGGCGGCTCGGACGGCACCTGCCCTCTTCCTCCTCAGGTCCCGGCCGACCCCGCCCCGGCCGGACACGCCTCCGGGAAGCCGCGAGGGCCGTCTGGGCCCCCTCCCTCCATCCAGGTTCCAGGCCCGGGGCGGGAACTCCGGGCCGGACTTTCCGCGCAGCCGAGCACTCGCCTGCGGCTGGGGCCGGAGCCCCGCAGGACCCGGCTGGGAGGAAGACCCGGCAGGGGGTTGCCGCTCGGAACGGAGCCGGAGACGTGGGAGGTTTTCCCATCCGCGAAAGGGGCACTTTTCGAGGTTCATCTGGGAGGCCTCCGGGACCAGGAGCTTGTGGTGCTTCCCGGGCCACCCCGTCCCCAGGAGGCCAGTCTCCAGGAAGTTTGCGCGGTTTCACAGGGAAACCGAGGCCCGGGAGGCCAGCAGCACCGCCTTTCTCCAGAGGCACCGAGGCCCGCTCCGCACCCACCTGCCCAGACCCCAGCTGCAGAGGGAGGCCAAGGAGGGGAGCGGCCGCGCAGGAGGGAATGCCCTGGGCTCCGGGAGAGAAGGTGGGCCTCACCCTCCCAGGTGGTTGGGGAGGTAGGAACGAGGAAGGGCCGCCAGGGCCAGCAGAGCTGCTACTTGGGGTGGGCCGCAGGAGTGACCTGCGCCAGCCAAGCTGGCAGTGACTCCTCCCAACAGGACTTCCCACGGGAAGAGAAAGACACCTGCGCCCAGCTGTGGCCACGCCCGCCTGCCCCTGAGGCTTCGGGGTTGGTGGTGTCCAGGCTGGGAGGAGGGAGGCGGCCAGCGTCGGGCACTGCAGGTAGGGTTTTGAGAGTCGGTCAAGGGTGTGCCAAGGAGAGAGTGAAAACATGAGTGCCCAGCCGGGAATCCCAGAAGCTCAGGCTGAGGCAGAAGGATCACAAGTTCAAGGCCAGCCCCAGGGAAGTTAGGGAGACCCAGTCTCAAAATAAAATAGAAGTTTACAGAGCACCCAGGGTGTAGCTTAGTGGTAGAGCACTTGCCGGCGTGTGCAAGGCCAGCCCCTCAATCGGCTGGAAACTTTGAAGGCCCCCAAAATGACTTCCCACCCCTTCCTGAGATTCTATCCAAAACACCAGTCCAAGGGTCCTCAGGGACCCCTCCACCACCTACTAGAATAAGCCTCTCCCAAAGCGCCTTCTGGAGGCCTCCTTGGAACTTCAGGACAGAAGGACTCAAATTCCAGCCTTTTCACCTATTCACTGTGTGACCACAGGGAAGTTACTTCCCCTCTCTGTGCATCAATTTCCACTTTGTAACTGGGAGAAATAATGGCTCCTACACCAGAGAGTGGACTGGAAGATTAAAGGGGGCCTGGAGTAAGACAGTAATGTGACCCACTACCCCATGCCACTGCCTCCCAGTGGCAAGCAGGGGACCAGCCCTGCACCCCAGTTTCCCTTCCATAAATGTGGGTGTTGACTGAACCTGCCTCAGGCTGGGCCCAAGCCACAGAGGCAAGGTCTCCCGGAGCTCTGCACAGCCGCACAGTAGACAGGGAAAGGCCCAGAGATGGCCCGCCGCAGCTCCCTGGGTGCTCAGTAAATGGCCCCCAGCCCATACTCACCCAATGCAGAACCCCTTCCCCTGGGCTGGGGCTGGGGCTCAGAGCTGGAGCGTTTGCCTGGCACATGGGAGGCTCTGGGTCGACCCTCAGCACCACATAAAGGAATAAAATAAAGGCTTTGTGTCCATCTACTTCTATTAAAAAAAAATTAAGAACACCTTCAGGGCTGGGTGGGCCTCCGGGGCACAGCACTTGCCCCGAGTGTGTGAGGCACTGGGTTCCACTCTCAGCACCACCTAAAAATAAATGAGTAAAATATATCCTCAAAAAACAACACCTTCCACCCAAACTCGGGCTTGCTGAGCACCTACTGTATAACCTGGGCAGCTCAGCCCCCCCCCCCCCCGCGCATGGGCCACAGGGGGCAGCACCGCGGGTGGGGGGGCTGCCGACCCCCTGAACAGCTGCCGGCCCCACCCGGGGAATCCAGGCTGCACCTGCCAGGAGTCCAGCTGGCGACAGACACCGGGGACAGGTCCTGTGTTCCCGCCCCAGCAAGTGGCTGTGCGTGGGTGCTGGCCTGGCGCCCGCCCTCCCCACCCGCGGCAGCACGGGATAAGTTCGTGCTGTTCGATGCCCCAAACCAGGGTCTCTGGCGGGGAGGGGACACTTGGTGTCTCAAGGTTTCTGCAGCTGAAAAGGGCCCCTGGCCCCTGGTGGGGACAGGCAGGGCTCTGCTCAACGGCCTGCAGGGCTGAGAGACGGTCCCCTGCCTGTCGCTGTACGCGGGAACCCGAGGGCGGGGAGGGCGGGGCGGGGCTGACGTCCCCGCGGGGCGTGTCCACCGGAGGGCGGGGCCCTGGCGGCTGGTGGGGGGCAGCTGACGCAGGCTGTTTGACTGTCCCTGGGCCGGGGGAGGTTGGGGTCACCCCCGTGACCTACCGGGTCTGTCGGAAACCCAAGAACACCCTGAATAAACAGCAGCCCGCTGGGCTCTGGCCCGTTGCTTTAGCATTTGTGGAGCGCCCACTGTGTACACAATGCCCAGCTGATGAGACGGGTCCTAAAGGGACACAGTCCCTGCCTCAAGAAAGCCTGTGGTCCCCAGGGAGACAGATGGTCCTGGGAGAGTCAGAGGGGAATGAAGCGCAGGAGGACTCCTGAGAGCCGCTCTGAGGAGGTGGCCCTGGCCTGGGTTGTGACAGGAGAGGCCAGGTGACAGGCACCCAGGCCGACGGCAGTTAGACAGCAGGAGGGGCAGAGGGCCCTGGGAGCTGGGGAAGGTGCTCCCGGCTGAGGGCCTCTGTGCAGAGGACGGGGCAGGAGGAGGCACAGCTAGAGCCCAGGGCTGCAGCCGAGGACAGGTGGAGAGAGGGGAGGGAGGCAGGGAGGCTGGGGGGGGGGACGGGACACAGGTGGAACCAGAGAGGCGGAGCCAGGGAGGACGCAGGTGCTCACAGGCGCCCTCTGGTGGCTGCAGGGAGGACAGGCTTGGGTGAGGCAGCAGCGGGGATCAGGTGGAGGGCGGAGGGTCCTGGTGGAGGCCGGAGAGGGGCCATGGGAGGGGTCGCGGAGGAGTCATGGGAGACCAGGGATTCCCGGCCTCAGGAAGGCTGAGGTGAGCTTCTTGTGTGGGGACATTTAGAGGTAGGTAGGAGAGTGGAAGGGACACGGCTCCTGGGGAGGTCAGCCCAGGCCTGTTACTTGTTTTAAATCGTCCCAGGACAGTGGGCCTGTCCGGGGGCCCAGTGACTACGCCCACAGAGCGCAGACAGACAACTGCCATCTCCATCCCCTGAGCCTCCCCCCCGCTCCTGGCTCTACCAGAGGGACCCACCGGCCTGGACTGCACCCCGTCCGTGCCGCTGCCCAGCCCTAACGAGCCTTGTCCCTGCCGGCTGGCCGCACAGGCGTCCTTTGTCATGAATCGGGCGGGGGCCGTGGCATGTGCCTGACACCCACGCAGCTCAGGAGGCTGAGGCAGGAGGATCATGAGTTCAAAGCCAGCCTCAGCAATATAGCGAGGCCCCCTGCAACTCAGTGAGACCCTGTCTCTAAATAAAATATAAAAAGGGGGGCTGGGGGTACAGGTCAGCTGGTAGAGCGCTTGCCTTGCACACAAAAAAGGGAGGGGGGCTGGGGACGTGGCTCAGTGGTTAAGTGCCCCTGAGTTCAGTCCTTGGTGCCAAAAGAAGAAACACCACGTGAAGGGAAGGTCCCAGAATCCTGTGCTCCCATGGCTGTCCCTGGCACGCGTGTGCTAGCTACGTCTGGGGTCACCTGCCCCCCACCCAGCTGGGGGGTCTTGCCTGTCCTTCGGGTCTGTCCTCCTGGGGCCCCGCCGTCCCGATGGTGGGGCAGGTGGTTTGGAGACTGTCCCTGGGGGGCTGGGGAGCCCTGGGCGGGCGAGGGTCCAGGAGCCAGCAGGACCTGCCACAAGTCTCATGGGAAGGGAGGGACGTCCCAGGGGTTGGCCTTGCTGGGTCCCCCCAGGGTCTGGGGCACCTGACGGGGTGCAGGTGGGCAGAGAGTTCTAGAGGCTGCCTGGACTCACCCAGGGCTTGTTCCTCCCCTCAGGGCCCCACAGGAAAGGCAGGTGAGATACGGTGTCCTGCTGCTGGAGGGACGTCCACCCTCAAGTGGTCCACACTGCACTTCTGACCTGGGCAGCAGCCGGGTGCAGGGCCCACAGCGCTGACCTCTGACTCACAGTCCCTGCTCCCAGCCCCTGGGGCCCACCCTGCCAGTTCCCCAGGACCCCCCCCCCTCCGCCCCGTCCTCATGTACTCCAGGGCCACGCCTGACTCTGCCCTTATAAGTGCACTGCTCAGAGTCTTAGAGGGCTCCCCCAGGCTATGTATTCACTTATGGAGCACCTACTGCATACCAAACCCCATCCCCTGGTGAGGCCCACACGCATGGGCTGGGAGGAGATGCTGAACAGAGAGCCCCCCACCCAGGGCGCACAGACCGCGAGCTGGGCTCCTGCTCAGGAGCGCCCTGCAGCTCCCCGGTTTGCCCTCGAGGGTCAGCGTGGAGTGCCCGCCAGTCCAGCCCTGGGCCCCTCTGGTCAGCTGTGCTTCTCCTTGTCTTTGAGCCACTTGGGAACCTGGTAAATGGCTGCAAATGGTGGAGAGGTTCAAATGCAAATCACTTTGTCCTGGGGAGACTGCAGCTGATCATCCAAGTGGCCTTGACCAGGCTTGCTCTGTCTGTGGGCCCAGGTCACCCCGATGACAGCTTGTGTGTGACGCAGGATCAGCCTGTGACCCCCGGCTCCCTGTGGATGGGTGACTTCAGAGCATTCCAGGTGCCACCTGCTCAGCCTTCACCTTCTTGTTTATGGGATGAACCCAGGGCCCTGCTCGGGAGCCGCCCCAGCCCAACCCTTGACCTTTCAGAAAGGAGGCTGACCAGGAGGCCAGTGGCTCTGCCCTGGCACCCAAGGGTGTCCCTCAGTCCCCTCCCTGCCCCGTCACTCTGCCCCCCGTGTTTTTTTTTTTTTGTGTGTGTGTGTTATCTAAGTTCTTTTTGGCAGTGGTGCCGGGGACTGAACCCAGGGCCCTCACCCCTGAGCCACACCCCAGCCCTATTTTGTATTTTACTTAGAGACAGGGTCTCCCCGAGCTGCTCAGGGCCTCAGAGTCGCTGAGGCTGGCTGGGAACTCGATCCTCCTGCCTTGGCTTCCCGAGCTGCTGGGACGACAGGTATGGCCACCCCACGCCGCTCCCCATCTTAACCCTCCCCGCCCTTCCTCATCACGCTGGGTGTCTGCCGCCATCAGCACAGGCCACGGTTTACCAAAGTCTCTCCAGAATCTGCCCCCTCCAGGACCAGCCCAGTCCATCCACCTGGTGCCAGTCCCCGCCCTCACTGGCAGCCTGTCCTCCCCACAGCAGCCACTGGAGGGCGCGAAGGAGCAGCTAACTCAGAGCCCTCCGGGATCCTCTCTGGCTCCCACCTCCCTCTAGGTCAAAGCCAAGTCCTCCCAGGGCCCCCAAGGCCCTGCACCACCTGCCCCAGGCCCTCTCTGCCTCCCCTCCTTCTCTCTCCCCTCCTCCCTCTGTCCTAGCCACACGGGCTCCTTCCTTACTGTGCCCACAAGATGCCAGACTTGGTCCTGCCCCTGGGCCTCTGCACACCGGTGCCCTCTGCCTGGGCCTGGGTTTGGCCGACTGTTCAGGTTCTTTGAGTCTGTGCACAGATGCCAGCTGCACAGTGAGTGCCTTCACCTTTCTATATAAAATTGCAGGGCGGCTGGGGTTCCGTGGGGCAGTGCTTGCATGAAGGCCTGGTTCCGGCTCCAGCTCCGTGGAAATAGAGTAAAATAGGGTCCCTACCCCTGACGCCGTTGGTGGCTCGATTTCTTTACTGGTTCTGATTCTGTCTTCTCCCTCAAGACATCAGCCTCACAGGAGCAGGGGTCTTGACTGTCTCATTCACTGCTGTGCCCCAATAGTCACGAACTGCGCACCTGGCATTCACTAAGTGCTCAATTAATGCCAATTCACTGCAAAGCAGCCCTGCCCCAGCCAGGCCTCCCACTGACCTCGGCCATTCCAAAGGGTGTCAGGCTGCACCCTGAGCCAACACTGCTCCCTGGCGCCTGGCCAGGCTGAAGAGGAAGGACAGGAGCCCAGACTCCCTGCTGTGGACTTTCCCCAGGACTCAGGGCCATGCGGAAGTGCTGGGCCCAGCAGGCAGGACTTTTTCAAGATGTTGAGCATGGGGCATTGGTTGGGGGACAGGGCCAGCCTCCAGACCACCCCCCTTCTGCATTTGGGCTCTGGTCTGCATCACAATCCTACTTTACTGTTCAGCCCTGGGTAAGTGGCTGCCCTCTCTGAGCCTGGATTCATCTCTGTAAAATGGGGTATCAGATGGAGCTGTGCGACTGGCCTTGCGTTCTGAGTTCCGAGCGTGGTGGGACGGCTCCCTTGGAGCCCTGAATGCCCTGGCACCTACTACTGCTCTGCTCGAGGCTAGGGAGGAGAGGGGCCAAGGCAAAGCTCTGAGAGCCTGGGATTCCTCCACCCCTCAGGCTCTGACCCAGGGCTCAGGCATCCGTTCACCCCCTGGCCACAGTGCCCTGGGCCACCCCCAGTGCCAGGCCCTGGCCACGGCCCTCCTGGCCACCCCCAGCGCCAGGCCCGCTCTGTGTCCCAGGCCACGGTCCTGGCCCCTCCCACCCCAGAGGCCTCCGTGGGCCTGGACAGAGCCGCGAGGTGCAATGGGACACTGGCCTCTCTGGGAAGCTATCTTTGTTCTCCCATTTGGGAGCAAATGACCCAGAGAAAACATTCCTGTCCCCCAAGTCCCGTCCCCTCCCGACCTGGGGGTCCTCACCTTCCATTTTCTGCTGCCCCTGTCCACTGCCCACTGCGTTGGGTCCCACACCAGCCCACTCCCCAGCCCCCAAGGTCCCCGCGGTGGGCCACCAGGGTCAGGAAGCACCGGGAGGCTGGGCCAGGTGGCAGGCGCCTGCCACCCCTGCGCTGGTCTGGGGTAGGGAGGCAGGGCCAGCCTAGTGGGCCTGAGGACCACCCCTCCTCAGTTTGGGGAATGGAGGGAGTCCCACAGTGTCCCCTGGCTGCCTTCGCCCCAGCACCTCCTGGGCCAACAATGACCCTTTCAAGGCTCCCCGTGCGCTGGGCAGGCTGCCAGGGGCAGACAATCCCTCAGAAACTGTGTCAGGCCCGGGGAGGGGCAGCCGCGCTGGCTCGGGGAAGCCGGGCAGCGGGGTCCCAGGCCGCGGGGCGTGGGGAGCCGTACTACTACTACGTTGGATGCCGCAGAGCGGGTGGGGACTTACCTGTCTGGCAGCTGGCTGGACCTTGGAGGTGGCTTTGGACCGGGCGAGTGCCCACCTGGATGGCCTGGGGCGGGAATGGAGCCGGCGGCTGGGCCCCGCCTGTCGCCGGACTGGTCCTCCCGCGGGCAGCGGAAGGCGGGCAGGTGCCTTGCAGGGTGCCGGCAAGTGGGCAGGTGTGGGTGCCAGGGAGGACCCAGCGGCTGGCTGGGTGTGTGCCTCTGTCGCAAGGGGCTCCCACGTGGGAGCCGCCGGCTTTAACCCCTGCTGGCCCGGGCGGCGACACCCAGCCCTACCTGTGCCTGGGCCCTGAGCATGGCGGACCGCGGGGTCGCCCTGCGCTCCCACCGCGGGTCCCCGGGCAGTCCCCACTCACCTCAACGCTCGCGCCCCCTTCCCGGGTGCCTGGGGACAGCGAGCAGCGCCCCCCGCCCAGGCCTGGACCCGGTCGGGGCTCGTCCCAGGACCCAGGAGAGAGCTGAGTGCGAAGCGCGGGGGACAGAGGCCGTGCGCTCGGGACTTGGGCAGCTCCTCGTGTTGCCCACGGGTCCCTGCCGGAACTCGGGGCTCCGCGGAGCCTGCGGCAAGACTTGGGCTGCTTCTCACTTGGTTAAAAAGGTGCGTCAGCCATTCAGACTGGCTTTCCTTCCAGCTCTTTGCTTTGCACAAGCTTGGGAAGCCGCGTGGTGGCCACGCCTGGGATCCCAGCGACTCGGGAGGCTGAGGCAGGAGGATTGCTGGTTCAAGGTCAGCCTCGGCAACTTACTTAGCGAGGCCCTGTCTCAAAATAAAAGAAGCTGGGAGTGTGGCTCAGTGGTTAAGCACACCTGCGTTCAATCCCCCGTGCAAGGAAACCAAACCAAACCACCGTGAGCTTGGAGTCCATCTTTGCTCTCTATCCTGTTGTTATTTCTTGTTCCCGATTTCCTCGGGTGCGTGCATTCACATGAACATCGTATGTATACAGGAATATGCACACATAGACATATGTGATTCTGGCACCAGAGATCGAACCCGGGGGTGCTCCACCACTGAGCCACATCGCCAGCCCTGGTTATTTTCTATTTAGAGACACAGCCTCACCAAGTTGCTGAGGCTGGCCTGGAGCTGCCATCCTCCCTCCTGAGCCTCCTCAGCCCTGGGATGACGAAGGTGCGCACCGTATGCGTGGAGACATACGTATGCATATCCACTCTATCGCTCCATCTCTATCTCTAGTCACTTGTGGATTTACCAGTTTTGCTTTTCTGTGTTGCGTCCTGGGGTGGAGCCCAGGGCCGCAGGCGCGCTAGGCCAGCACGGTGTCCTGAGAAGCACCCTGGTCCACCCATCGACCCTACTCTGAGCCGGCCTCACGCCTCCTGGTTCGCCTGCTGGCCATCTTCAAGGTCGGGGATTCTGTCTGGCTGAACCCTGGCATCCCCTGTGGTCCAGAGCGCAGCAGGGTACACAGTAGGTGCTTGATACATTTGGGGCTGCAGGGCAGATGGATCGCAGCCAAGGGGAGCGGGGCGGGGACCTACCTGTGCTGACGTCATAGGCGCCATGGCCACCAGGGGGCGCTGGAAACCCGGCCACTAGCCGCTGGGCAGCCTCAGTTTTCCAACCCTGCAAAATGGGCAGGGAGTGGACATGGATCGCAGGGGCCCAGAGCGCTGCTGCCCGGGACCCGTCCGGCTCACCACCCGCTGCCTACCCGCTCTGTCCCTCCGCCCCAGCGCCAAAGTCCTAAAGCTGCTTATTTTCATCGAAGGCGCACACACTGCGTTTCAAAGCGCAGAGCCGTCTCTGTCCTGCTGAGAACATGGACAGCCCTTGCCTCCCGCGGTTCCCCCACGGGCCCCTCCTTGACCTTTCTGACAGATTATTTTGACATTTACTTCCGTGTCTCAATCATGACTTTTATGCCACTTGTTGATTTTCCAGTTTCGCTTTTTGGTGTTTTTTTCCAAGTTGCTTCCTGTTCTGACTAGCGTCGTACCTAATCTTGCCCTTCCTGAACTGCCCGGGCCAGCGAATGGATCTCCGAGTTGCCCTGGCACCTGAGTTGCCCGTGCAGCCTCCTGAGCTCACACTGTGCCCTCCCACGGATGCCTGGGCATGTGCGTCTGTGGCCGGTCCAGGTGGGCCAGGCTGCCTCCAGGGCCCGCACTTAGACCGTCTCCTCTGGACAGCTCAGGCGTCCCTGCTGTTCAGGGGTCAAGGGAGCTGGCAGGTGTAGGATGCACCACGTGGCCAGTGGTAAGGGAGCAGCTGGGGGCCTGGAGCCCTCGTAGGGCACACAGCTGTCCCCACAGAACTTTCCAGAACTTTCTCTCCTTCCCACACTGAACCTCTGTCCCTTCAACACTAGCCGGTCCCCTCCCAGCCCCTGGCTCCCACTCTGCTGCTTCCTGTCTCTGTGGACCTGAGGACTCCAGGGACCTGCTGTGGGTGGACCCTGCAGTGTGTGCCCCTTTGTGCCTTGTCACTGAGCACTGTGTCCTCAGGTCACCTTGTGGCAGGTGTCAGAATTTCTTCCCTTTTCGGGGCTGAGGGTGTGGGTGGGCCACACTGTGTGGACCAGTCTGACGCCTGACACTGTGCCTGTCCCCTCTGGGTGGACTCCCTTCTAGCTGGGCACAGCTAATGGGGGCCCCTTTGCTCTCCCTGGGGCCTTGGACATTTCTTCCCTTTCTTGATCTGCCTCCTGGGCCCACCCACAGCCTTGCTGCAGCATCCTTGGGGCCGAGGTCTGACAAATACCTGCCCGGCTTCCTGGTTCCCCTTGGTCCATCCCCAGGCCCCACAGCCCAGACCCCTCCCTCCCACTGCCTGAGAGAGGAGGTCCAGGCCTCTGAATCAGGCCGCTCCTCACTAGCAGGGGCCACCCTGCCCCCAGCGGAGATGGTTAATGAACAGAACTATTAATAGCAGCTTATTAACAGCCAGACCAGGACCTCGGGATTCCTGACCGCCGAGCCTCTCCGTAGCAAAGCCATCATGGTGCTTCAGCAGCAGGACCCCTGTCCCCGTGTGCCACCTGCAGGACCCACCGGAGCACCATTCTTGCGCGATCCCGAGCCACTGGCAGGGTGTGATGTGGGACAGAACCAGGGCCTGGTGTGCGAGCAAGCACTCACCAGGAGCGGAGTCCCCACCCGGTCCCTTGGGCAGGTGGCTAGAGGCCTGAGGGCCCCTGTCGTGCACATGCAGGAGAGGACCAGGACGGTGCCTAGGTCACCTAGGTGTCAGGCTGCCAGGAGCGTGGAAGTGAGGGACACGGAGACCTGGAACCGCAGAGAGCCAGTCTCTGGCTTCAGGAGGCCCCACGCAGACCTCTGAGCCTGGAGTGGACATCACCGCTCACGACTTAGTCTATTTTTAAATATTTATGTCTCAGTCGTAGGTGGGCACAACCTCTTTATTTTATTTATTTATTTTTATGTGGTGCTGAGGATCGAACCCAGGGCCCCACACATGCCAGGCAAGCGCTCTACCGCTGAGCCCAGCCCCGAAACTTAGCATTTCAAATAATCATGTGGAGTCTGGGTGCCGTGGCACATGCCTGTGATCCCAGCCATGGTGAGTGGCAGGAGGGTGGTGAGTTCAAGGCCAGCCTCAGCAACTTAGCAAGACCCCATCTCAAAATAAAGAATAAAAAAGGCTGGGACGTGGCTCAGTGGTAGAGCCCTTGCCCAGCGTGTGCACCACCCTAGGTTCCCACCCTACAGTAACAGAAAATAAAAAGGTGGGAGAGTCATACATATTAACATTTATGTTATAGTAACACATTTTGGCTTACTGATGTTAATATTTATATCATATAATATATATATATATATATATATTATGCTTAATAAAATACAACAGATTGTTAGCATATTACATTTATTGTTGATATTCACAAATAATAAGAATTTACTATGTACATATAGATACAGATATAAACATTCAAGTATATATGTATATACTTAAGTAATAGTATTTAAAAATATTTTTTAGTTGTAGATGAACACAATATCTTTATTTGTTTATCTTTATGTGGTGCCGCGGATCCAACCCAGTTCCTCATGCATACCAGTCACTGACCACTACCCCTGCCCATCAGTGTATGTTTACCTATGTACATTGTGTTTATATGTGAATGTGCTTCTATAACTCACATAAGTTCATATAAATGTAAATGAGTACTAGTACATGAATAATGTAAGTGTATTATATATGATGTACAATGTAGTTCTTTCCTTATATATTTGTTACTCATATAGATACATATTATATTAATAGTATCAATGCATTAATATTATCCTATGGGCTGGGGATGTGGCTCAAGCGGTAGCGCGCTCGCCTGGCATGCGTGCGGCCCAGGTTCGATCCTCAGCACCACATACCAACAAAGATGTTGTGTCCGCCGAGAACTAAGAAAAAATAAATAAATATTAAAAAAAAGGTCAGAAGTTCTTTAAAAAAAAATATTATCCTATGTAACCATAATATGCAAATATAAATACTTATATATTTGTGTCACTCATAAAACATAAAATGCAAGCATGATATGAGTAAGGTAAACTCATTATTTAATATAATATGCAAATATACACATAGATAATTCATACTTCCATACTATTTTTTAAAAAATATTCTTATTGGGCTGGGGATGTGGCTCAAGCGGTAGCGCGCTCGCCTGGCATGCGTGCGGCCCGGGTTCGATCCTCAGCACCACATACAAAGATGTTGTGTCCGCCGAGAACTAAAAAATAAATATTAAAAATTCTCTCTCTCTCTCTCTCTCTCTCTCTCTCTCCTCTCTCACTCTCTCTTAAAAAAATATTCTTATTAGTTATTTTTTTTTGGGGGGTGGGTACTGGGAATTGAACTCAGGGGCACTTGACCAGTAGCCACATCCCCAGCCCTATTTTGTATTTCATGTAGACAGGGTGGCACTGAATTGCTTAGTGCCTCGTTTTTGCTGAGGCTGGCTTTGAACCCGAGATCCTCCTGACTCAGCCTCCCAAGCCGCTGGGATCACAGGCGTGCACCCGGCTGTTTTTATTAGTGATTGATGGACCTTTATTTATTATTTATCTATATGCGGTGCTGAAGATCGAACCCAGTGCCTCCCACATGCTGGGCAAGCGCTCTGCTCTGCCTCTGAGCCTCGACCCCAGCCTTACTTCCATACTATTTCTATATTATTTATCTAAATATAAGTATTTATTTATTATTTTTTTTAAGAGAGAATTTTTTTAATATTTATTTTTTAGTTATCAGCGGACACAACATCTTTGTATGTGGTGCTGAGGATCGAACCTGGGCCGCACGCACGCCAGGCGAGCACGCTACCGCTTGAGCCACATCCCCAGCCCCCATATAAGTATTTATTTACGCACGTGATATACAATTTATGGAATACATTATGTATTTTATGTAATAGGAATATTATGTAATGCAATTTACGGTGTTGAGGAATAATGCAGACCCTTGACTGTTTCATGTACAATACATGAAATAACAGGCAGCGCGAAACGTCCCGGGAACAGTGCGTAACCGAAGTGGCGGAACAATAACGCTGCTGCTGTCGGTTGCGAATGTTACCTGCGCCTCCAGCGCACAGCGCTACCCCTGACCTACCCTGAAGACACCGCGCCGTCCTTCCATCCCTGGACACGCGGGGGCGCTCGCGAAGCTTCCGGCCGGGGCCGCAAAGCCCCGCCCCCGATCTCCGATTGGCGGTATGAGCCGCACGTCAGCTCCTGGCCCCGCCCCGGTCCCGCCCCCGCGCGGCGGCCCCTCCCTCCGCCCTGGGCCGGCGGCGCTTGTTGTTCAGCGGCGGCGGCCGAGCTCGGCTGCTGCCTCGGGCCTCGCCGCCGCCGGTCCGCACGCGGACATGGAGCTGGAGGTGCCGGACGAGGCGGAGAGTGCCGAGGCGGGGGCCGTGCCCGCGGAGGCGGCCTGGTCGTCGGACAGCGGCGCGACGTCAGGTAACGGTGCGGCCGGCGGCGCCCCCCTCGGCGCGAATGGGCCGGCCCGCCCCCCCCCCGCCGCGGCGCAGTGGGCCCTCCCGGGCGCGGAGGGGCGCGGGGACCCGCAGCCGGCGCGCCGGAGCATTCCACTCGCGGGCGCTCGCGGGGGGCGCCGGGACGCCCCACGCCCGGCCCGGGGGACGCGTCGCGCGGGCCGCGAGGCTGCAGCGCCCCGCCCGCTCTGGGGTCCCTGGAGGGACAACCGGTCTGGGGGCGGGAGTGGGTGCGGGGCCCGGTCTGGGGCCGGTGGGTGGAGGGAGCCCCTTTTGGAGTTATGCGGGGAAGAGGGGTCCTCGCGCCTGCGGGGACCGGGTCTGGGAAGCAGGGTGGGCGAGCTGCCTCCTGCCGAGGGCGCAGAGGGGTCGGCCTCCCCTGTCTTGTGGGCGAGGGGCTGCTCTGGGTGTGCAGGGTGCTGGGGCACCCCCATGCTAATGGGCGCCTTACCTCCGAGGCGCTTCAGGGTTAGGGGTGACATTGCCCCAGATGCCACCCCCGGCCCAGAGACTTGCGATTGTCACCTTTTGGGCCTTCCCCCACAAGCAGCCACCCTGTGGCCGTGGGGGTGGAGGTGGACCTTTGCCTTGGGCAGCCTCCTGGTCCTGTCATTCCTCCTTCTGGAAGTCTCCAGACTGGGTGCCGACAATGGCTGTCCCTTCCCTTCCTGGCCTCAGCTGACTTCCCTGTGAAACAGGGGCTCTAGGGGGACTGTGTTTTGAGGTGCAGTCCGTGTCAGGGCAAGTGTCCGTCTCCCCGCTGCTGCCAGGCAGTGGTGGCGGCACCTGCTGTGCAGGCCAGGGCTTCCTTGGGCCTGGGCCTGGGCTGCATCTCGCTCGGCGGTGTGCAGAGCCCAGAGAACGGAAGGTTCCTTCTCCGTGAGGTCACAAGCTCCCACATAGGAAGTTACCGGATTTGCAGAACCCTGCCCCCCCCACCAGGCGGCCCTGGCCGAGGGTGGTGGTGTCTGCAGACACCCACGGGCATCCGAGCCCCTGCTTCCACCGGCCCCGAGCTTCCTTGGCAGGAAGGCGAGGTGGTGCTGTGCTGCCAGGGCAGGCGCCAGGGCGAGGGCGCCGCAGCCCCCGCTGCAGGTCTGAGGCTGCCCGTCCCCGCTGCAGGCCCCCGCTTCCTTCCCCACCGCCATCTGGAGCCGCCTGCTAGGTGACCCCATTTAGCCCCAGGAGCCATTCGCCCTCCTTCTTTGCTGTCACCTGGTGGCCCAGCCAGCACCAGGCGTGGAGGAGGAAGCCTGCCGGGCAGTGGGCCCCAGCTGGGTCCCTCCTCAGCCCTCCCAACTTCTGCTTGGGGCATCAGCCCTCTGCTTGGGCAGCTCAGGGACACAGCGGCCTCAGACCCACTGACCACAAGAAAGCCACGCAGCAGACATCTGCCTTATCAGGGACTCTGTGATCTGATTGGGGACAGAGAGTGGCTGATCTGAGCAGGGAGCTGGGCGATAAGGAGTGGCCTGCCCTCCTGTCCCAGAAATTCACAGAAACACGACCCACCAGTGCCAGCTGGGCACGGCTCCACGCTGTGCCCCTGGGAACCCCTTCTGCCCACCTGGGCGTGGTGACAGTCCACGCCCCTTCTTGCTGCCTGTGAGCACGCACATCAGTGGACACCCGTGAGTGGTCACGCCGCAGCGGCCCCTCCTCCCCACCAGGCTGCCTCCTGCCAGTGCCTCCGCCCGGCACCATGGCATTTGGGGCTGGAACTTTTTTATTTTAAGGGGCTGAGCAGCGTCCCTGGCCTCCTCCATGCTAGGGGCTCTCCAGCCGTGACAGCCACGTGTCCAGACGCCGTGCAGCCTGCCTGGCAGGGTCCCCACGAGGACCGCTGCGCCTCGTCTTGTGACTCGTTGCTTCTCATCTGCAGCATCTGGGCCTCTTGCCTGGTGTCTGTCCCCGGGAGGAAGCCCAGAGCAGTCCTGCTGGGTGACACTTCCAGCCTGGCCCTCCATTGCTGTGTGACTTCACCTCTGCGCATGGTCTCTGGGCGGGATGTGGGGTGGGGACCGCACTGTCTGTACCCGTTGCTGCCTGCCAAGGCCTCTGCATTTGGGGCTTCGTCCAACCCCTGCTGGGGCCTGTCCTGGAGGGTTGGCTGCTGCAGCAGGGTCACCTGTGTGTCCCTGAACATGGGCCTGTGACTGGTGCTTAGTGCTGGCACTTGGTGTCCCAGCCATGCGGGGTCGGGGTCAAGGGCAGGAAGACTGAAGAGGCACTCGGGGTTCCCGGGGCCCACCGTGGCGGTTTCGGCCAGTCTGATGGTGGGTGAAACGCTTCTCACTGGTGCTTAGAGTCTGGTCACTCTGAGGGTTCCTGGCTCCTGATGCCCAGCCTGGAACAGGCTGCCCGGCTGGCCTGTGGCAGTTACTGTGGCCACCGGCACATGGGGGCTGTCCGGGGTGCCTAGTTCACGGCCGGGCTCCGAGGATGACCGTGGGCTTGGCCTGAGCTCTGGTCTGGGTTCCTGAGCCATCCCCTGCTACCCTGTCTCCTGAGGCCGCAGAATAGTGGCCTCATCCCTGCCCCACCCCCACATCTAATCTGGTGACGAATTATGTCGGCTTTGCCTTCAGAACCAAGGCCGGGTCTGCCCACAGCTCCGCACCTCGGCCTCCACCTGGTGCAGCCACAGCCTCCACCAGTCTGCACCAGCGCCTCGGCTCCACCCCCCGCTTCCTGCCTCTTCCTCGAGACCCCTTAGGACTGGCCCCGGTCCTGCCTCCCCTGCCCACAGCCCTGCATGCGCCCACTCACTCAAGGTCAGAGGCCAAGTCCTCCCTGTAGCCCACAGAGCCCTGCATGACCTGCCCCATCCCCTCCCTGCTCCCGCCACGTGGGCTGCTCTTCCAGCTCACCAGGCTGGATCCTGCCCCAGGGCCTTTGCATGGGCTGCATCCTCTTCCTGGAATGTTCTTTTCCTGGATCTGGGTCATTGTATCCTTAGCTCCTCAGAGTTTTGCTCACTTCTGTCTCCGGCCTCCCAGGCCTCCAGCCCCTCCCTCTGCTCCTTGCTGTGTCCTCCCCACCACAGCACTGTCACCTCCCAGCATGGTTGGCTCTACAGAGCTCCTGTCCCTCAGGAGAGCTCTGGGGCGCTGCCCAGTGGGCAGCACTCCCAGGTGCCTGGCTCTGGAGCGGCGCAGCACCCCACAGGTGGACCGTGGCTCCAGGAGCACCAGGGCGGGCCCTGTGAGGTGGTGGGGTGGCAGGTGGCCTGCCGTAGAGGGCCTGCTAGGAGCCGCGTGCTGCCTGGGCGGGATGCCCTCAGTGCCTCCTCCGGGAGAGGGCAGCAGGCCTGGGTCCAGGCTGACCTGGGGCAGAGAGCTCCCAGGCACCCCTGGCCGCTTCCTGGCCGTGTGACTGACCCCAGGCCCTCCCCTTGGAGAGGCCACCCGTGGGGTGTGGAGTGCCCTCGGGGCGGCTGAGCTCCTTCCCGAGCTGTGGCCAGAGGGTCTCCCCCGCTGCCCCTGAGCGTGCAGAGGGCAGCGAGGGAGACAGGGCCAGGGTCAGCGACGGCCGCAGTGTCCAGGGAAGCTCTGTCTGCCCGGGGCCCGGACACCCGACCCACGAGGCCAGAGGTACCCAGTCTGCGCCCCAATACGTCCACCACACAGTGGGGCAGGAGAAGAGGGGGCCGGGGGGTGACGGGAGGGCAGGGCAGCAGGCGGCTGGTCTGCCGGTGGGAAGAAAAAGCGGCTGCCGGGGTGCGCGAGTCGGCGGTAGCAGCACAGCTGTGCGGAGGCCCTGTGGCAGGACGAAGTCAGTGTGGGGACAGCAGCCAGGCGGGACCTGGCAGGTAACGTGGCTCTGTTCTGGGGACAGTGAGTGGCCCTGCCAGAGGGCACCGCCTGTGTCTTAGAGGCTCCCTCTGGCCACATGGCAGGAAGGGTGCAGGGGCAGCAGGGCCCTGGAGGGTTGGGGCTGAGCCCTGGGCGGTGGCTTGGCTGCGGGCATCCCCAAGGCCAGGGCAGGGGCGCCCTTGTGGGGCGCCAAGGGCTGTGTCGGGACGCACACCCTCAGTCCTGGCAGCCCTGGCCTCTGAGCAGCGGCTTCCCTTTTTTCCTCTCCAAATGAGGCCAGCGGAGCCCGAGGGCGCCCTCGGCCAACGGCTGGCCATCAGCCCCCAGAAGCATGCTCTGGGGACCCAGTGCAGTGAGCCCAGAAAGGTCCCTGTGCTGGGGGGGTGGACGTGCAGATGCTGAGCAGAGGCCTGTGCTGAATGTCACCAGGCGGGTCAGATGGTCTCTGTCAGGAGCAGAGCCTGGTGGCCTGTGCAGCAGGTACCGGGCAGTGCAGGTGGGCACTGGTGGGGTCCAGCTGGTTGCAGGGCGGGTGCTCACCTGGCTCCCGCGTTTGCTGGGGACCCCTGGCTGACCCCGCAGGGCCACCCCTGCTCGGGGCCAAGACATCGACGTCCTTAGACCCTGGGGATCAAGGGGCAGGGTGTGTCCTGTCTTGAGCCGCCCAGGCCCCGCCGCCTGCTGTTGCTGCTGCCAGCCCTGGGGTGCGTGGTGACTTCTGGTGTCCCTTCTGGTGACTTCCAGTCTGTTCAGTGGGAATCAGGGGAGGAGCCTGGAGGCGGCTTCTCCTTTCTGACGCTCCTGTCTCCTCGGCTCCGGGAGCGGGCAGCCAGGGCTCCCTCCCCCCTCCACTAGTGACTTGTCTCTCAGAGCTGGGGAGGAGGGTCACTGCATGGGGACAGGCCCGCCTGGGTTCCGGGCCCTGGGTGGTCCTTCCTGCTTTGCAGCCAAGCAGCTCCTGGTTGATTCCCGGGAGCTCTTTGCATATGGCGCGCCCTGCCATCTGTGGCCAAGCATGGGCAGTGCGCTCCACCTCCTCTCGCGCGGGTGTTGGTTTTCCACAGTGACCAACTTTCCTCTGGGCTTCCTGGGTTTGCCGTCAGATATGGGAAGCCCTTCCCTGCGCTGGGGTTGTCTAAGGTCTCTTCCGGCTAGTGGCCCCTCTCCTGGGGGTGTCCTGGGGAAGCTCCAGGGGCTGCGCTGACCAGGCTGCTCCTGGTGGCTCTTTGCTGTCCTGGGCCGTGCTCTGGACCGTGGCTGAGGGTCCCCTGGCTGTGTTCTCCAATCCTGCGTGTCTGGACCGTGTCCTGGTGCAGCAGGGCATCTGTGTCCTTCTCGGCTGGGCAGCCGGCCCTCTCCTTGCCTCCTTGGGGCTTGGACGCCCTTCGACGTGCCGCGTGCTGCGTGGCACTGTCGTGGCTCTGGACGGAACCCAGGCCTCGTGTGCTTGGTGGGCTCTGCGCTGAGCCGCGTCGCTGGCCTGTGGATTTTCCTTGCCTTAAGGCAGTGGAGGCAGTGGCCAGAGCTGCAGCGAGCACCAGCCGCCTGCGGGGACTCCCCAGCAGCCAGCATCACTGCTGTGTGGGATTCTGCGAGGCCCGGGAGTCAGCTGTGCCCGGTGGATGGGGCAGTGTGTTTCTCCGGGAGGTGCAGCAGTGTGGAACTGGACGCTGGGTCAGAGAGCACCGCACAGCGCCCCGCCTCACTCTGCGCCGTGGCCACCCCACACCCTGCAGGCCACCTTGCCTGGGGACTGGACGGCTGAGCTAGCGGCAGCTTCAATGGTGAGACCCTAGGCGTGGGAGCCTCCCTGAGTGGCCGGAGGCCGAGCCCCAGCTCCAGGCTTGGGGCCCAGCTCTGGCAGGCCTCTCTGTCTGTGGCAGTGCCCAGCGTGTGCGCTGCGCAGGGAAGGGTCTCAGAGCCTGGGAGTCCAGATGGGGCAGCCCTGCCTGCTTGCCCTCAGGGCAGGACCTCATGGCGATGGCCTCCTGTGTCCTCCTGGCAGAGTGTGAGCCAGAGCGACCTCCCAGGGCAGGGCGGAGCCAGAGGGTCTGGGATCCAGGCCAGGATATTTTTTTCTTTTTGGTACCCAGGATTGAACCCGGGATGCCTCTCCACTGAGCCCCATCCCAGCCCTCTTAGTTTTTATGTAGACCGGGTCTCGCTGAGGCTGGTTTCGAATTCACGATCCTCCTGCCTCAGCCTCCCGAGCGTGCGCCACAGCCCCAGCCTCCTGAGAGGTGTTGCTCTCCGGGGAGCTGACTTGTCCCTGTGGTGCACTGATCCCAGCTGAAGGGATACTCGCAGCCCCTGCCACCGCCTGCCAGGCCCCACCTCTGCCTTGCTCTCTGTGCTGCGGACGGCCGCCAGGGCGGTGGGCGCACTGAGGACCCGGCTTCTGGAGCATGAGCCGGGGACTGTTCAGACCCTGCACCATGGCACCGTCCAGGCTGCCAGCAAGCAGCGAGCTTCCTGGGGACCTGCGCAGGTCGACTGGGAATGGGCCGCTGGCTCCCTCGGCCTCTTTGGTCCTCCTGCTGTCCCTGTGGCCACCCATGCTGCTCAGGAGCAAGAGCGGCCCCTGCCCGTCAGGCACTGCTAGAGGAAGCCCAGCTCCAGGAGGGGTGCCGGGAGCACCCCACCCCAGGGCCGCTGGAGGGGCGTCTGCCTCTGCTCTGCTGAGGACAGGGGTACGAGAAGTGGCCAGGCCCAGGCCCTGGGACCCTGCCCAGCAGTGCCCTTCCCGGGCCGATGGGGGGGCCGCGGAGCCCGGTGACCGGCTTCCTGTTTACCACTGGAGCCGGTGGGGAAGCACGTGTCCCCCGCCCTGTGCTGGGGGAGGGAGGTGTGACCCGTCCTGTCCCCAGGGCCTGCGCCCCCTCCCTTCCTGCCTCTGTTCCCAGGACAGCTTGAGGGGAGTCGTCCCTCAGTCTGGCCTGTCGCGCGGTCCCCAGCGTCCCTCTTGTGGGCGTGTGGCTGTCCCACACACTGTTCTGACACCGGGCCCCTCCGCCCTGGAGAGCGGGCGTCGGGGTGGGCATCCCCGCGCTCCACCTGCCTGCCGGGACCCCTGTGCAGGTCTCCACTTGCCTGGGCAGTGCCCGGGAGCTGCCCGGGAGGCCTCAGCAGCCTTCCTGGGGCTGGTGCCTGGTGGTCTAGAGCCCGTGGCCGCCCCGTGGGGCCCTGGCGTCCTTCCCCGGCCGTGGTGCCCGTGCCCCCTCCCTGGTGTCCTCTGTCGCTCAGGCCAGCGTGGAAGCCGAGGTGGGCAGGGCCCCAGTGCGCTGGACCCCGGGCACGCAGTGAGCTGCTGTCTGAGCCCCCATGAGGCCCGCCGCGGCGTTGGCTGGAGACGCCGTCCTGCGCAGGCGGCCGTCACGGGCTGGCTGGCGCCTGCTTGTCTGTGTTCTTCTCCCCAGTGCTGGGAGGGGACCCGGCACACCTGGGGTGACAGGCACGGCTGCTGCACCTGCCACCTCTGGTGTCCATCAGCTGACCCGTCGTGGGCTGTCCCCTGTGCCGCTGACCTGCAGGGCCAGCTGCCACAGCACCGAGCCTGTGTGGTGGCGGCCCCACCGAGCCCCTCCTCGGCCAGTGGGGGCAGGAGCCAGGTGGGCAGCTCTGCGGCTGACCGTGTGGGGAGTTCCTGGTCAGGTGCTCCTAGGACTCTAGAGCCGCTCGGCCCCCTCCGCTGCCACTCTGGACTCCCGCCTGCGCCTGCCGTGGCGTCCAGGGGAGCAGAGGCAGTACCTGGCCGAGCAGTGCCCCTAGGACCCATCCAGGTCCACGGGCATCCCGAGGTCATTTCTGTGGCTCCCTGGGACAGTGCCCAACCCGGCCGACAGGTGACCTATTCTCACGTTTGTGTGTCCCCCTCCCTTCCTGCCTCTGGTGGCTTCTTTGAGCGGGTCACTGCTGGCAGTGGAATCTCATCTCTGTAGATGTAGCGACCCAGGCCCAGGGGGCGCGAGGGCCAGAGAGAGGTGCCTGCCCCCCAGCCCTCAACCACAGCGCCAGGCAGCCGTCAGGCCTCATGGCCTGGGCCCTGCGTGCTGTGTGCCCCTGGGCGAGTGGCAGTTCCTCTCTGGGCATGTTGTAAGGGCAGTTGGGGTCACTGCTGCCCAGTCAGCCTCTTGTCCCCCAGGCTGGGGACATTTGCTGATGGTGCCATTTCTGCCTCATCCAATTAGCCAGAGTGGCCTGAGGCCCTCCGGGCAGAGGGGTGGCAGGCCTTCTGTGGTGGGGCACTGGGGGCCCGTGTGCACCTCTGTCCCTAGCGACTCCGTGTCCTGACCGCCACAGCCCCTGGGCTGGCAGCTCTCACCCCCATTCTTCCTCTCGAGGAGCCCTGGGGTTCCTCCTCGGGAGGGGGCAGTCCGGGCCTCTCTGTAGCCAGGTGGCCACAGGCAGAGCTGCAGGGGCAGAGTGCCTGGCCCGTGCCCTCGGGGCCTCTTGTGGTGGGGATGGCCGGTGCAGAGCCAGGCCATGAAGGGCCCTGACTGAGGGCCAGGATGGGCGGGGCGGCACCCCATGGCAGGGCCTCCCTGGTGCCAGCACTGTCCCAGCAGCCTGGTCCAACTCAGCCCCAGCCTGGCCTCCAGGAAGTCCCAGGTCTGGAGGGTGGACATGGCCTGCGGTCTGCGGGGCAGCCGGTCAGGGAGGGGTGAGGAGCGGTGCTGCCGGGCCCACGCCCCATGGCTCCCTTCCAGGAAGGCTGCGGGCACCATCCGGGTCCAGGAGTGTCCGCTGGCTCTTGCTGTGTGACCAGCCCGCGCAGGAGGGCAGAGGCTGTGAGCAGTGACCCACGTCACTGCGGTTTCCAGGCCTGGGTCCAGCAGTGGCTATCACGCAGTCAGGGCCCTGGGCTGGAGGCACGGGGCTGGCCTTGGTCTGCTGGCTCCGCACATCCTCCCGGCAGGACCCTGCGGGGTCTGAGAGCTGGGTGGACGCGGCAACGCGCCTGACCCTCGTGCCTCCAGCGGGGGCCCTGAGTTGTGGGGCGTTGGCGCTCCTGTGGCCGGCCCCCATCAGCAGCCCAGCACCCCCATGCTCCGGGGCCCAGCAGGGTTGGGCCTGGGCAGGGCCCGGGTGTGGGGAGCAGCCTCCTCCTGCTCCTCCTGCTGCCGGGGAGGCTCAGGCCTGTGGCCTGCTGGCCCTGCCCAACCGGAGGGAGGACCAGGGACCCTCCCGGCCAGGAAGGGGCGTGGTCTTCCGGCAGGTGCTTGGGGGCAGCTGCCTCCCAGACCCAGTGCTGTCAACCTCGAGCTTTCCGGTGCGTCCCCTCAGGTGCTGGAGGCCCTGGCTGCCCCGCCTGTATCCCACGCTCGAGCAGAATGACTGTGGGTGCAGAGAGACGCAGGCCAGCCACGGGGCCCGGATCAGATGAGCCTGTGATCCGAGCAGCTCTGGTGCTTTCTGTGGAACAGCTGGACCGTCTCAGGTCACACCCATGACACCAGGTGCCTGCCTTGGTGGGAGGTCAGCAAGGAGGACTGGAGCAGGTGACCACAGCCTGGGGCCCCTGGTTCTATCCAGACCTGAAGCCTGCTGCTCCAGCCTCCTCAGTTAGCCAGGGTCTGCGGGCGTCTCCTGTGGAGGGCCAGGAGCTCTTCGTTGTCCCTGGTCAGCCCACCACTGCTGGGGGTGTCTGGTGGTTGATATGAGGGAAGGGCGCGGGCTGGCTGGGGCTGGGCCCGGCGGTAGAGGCTCACCTAGCCTGTGCGAGGCCCTGGGTTCCATCCTCGGCACCACGTAAACATAAGTAAATAAAGTAAAGGTGCGGTGTCCGTCTCCAGCCAAAAAAGACCAGGTTGTGAGGCTTTGCTGGGCCTTGAGGGGCCCCTCCCCCCTTTTTCTTTCTTTGTTTGCCGGGGACTGAACCCAGGGGTGCTTCACCCTGAGCCACACCCCAGCCCTTGTGGTTTTTCATTTAGACACAGGGTCTCACCAACTTGCTTAGGGCCTCGCTAAGTTGCTGAGGCTGGCTTTGAACTCATGATCCTCCTGCCTCAGCCTCCCAAGCCGCTGGGATGGCAGGCGTGGCCACACGGCTCCCTGGTTCTGTTGAAGTCGAGACAAAACATCCTGATATTTCCACTCCCAGCCTATTTCCCCGCTGGAGGACAGGCCTGGGTGGATGGGCACTGTGTGGACAGGCTGGCCAAGCCCGCACCTGCTCCCAGGGCTCCAAGCCGGGAGCGCTGTGTCCTCCCTGCAGCCAGGGAGAGGGTGGGGCTGACCAGCTAGGGACAGGCTGGGGAGGTGTGGCCGGAGGGCTGCCCTCCACAGGGGCCTGTAGAGCAGGTGGGGTGCAGATGCGGCTGCCTTCCACAGGCCCACAGGAGTGTGGGGGGGCAGGGGGGACGGCGGGGGGACGGGAGGTGGCGGCTGGGGGGGCGGTGCTGGGGGGCCTTCACTCCAGCAGCCCTGAGGAGCTCTGCGGGCCTCAGGTGGAGGTGCCTGTGGCCCCTGCATGGGGGGCAGCCGCGGCAGAGTAGGGGCTGCCCTTCTCCTGTCCACTCCCCTCGTGGGCACTTGGCGCCCAGGTGCAGCGTGGGCGCAGGGAGCTGGTCATGGCGGGAGCTGGGCAGGCTCTGGGACCAGGCCTGAGGATGTGGGGTGTCCACTGTGTCCCAGGCCCAGCCGCATGGCAAGTGCAGGCCAGAGCTCCCTGAGGGTGCTCGGAGCAGAGCCGCGTCCAGGCTGTGCTGGCCTGGGCTGAGGCTTCATCCTCGGGGGCCCCGTCTAGGGAGGGGGACGGGTCGGGGCAGCGGGACGCCGAGTCCAACTCCCGGAGCACACTGGGCCGGGCTGGATCTGGACACTGGTCTCCCACCGTCACAGGGGCAGCAGGCAGGGTGTCCACCCCCCACCAGTCCCAGCAGGGGCAGCGCATGTGCCATGTCCTGGGCACCCAGTCCTGAGCACCCAGCCACGTCCAGGGCTCCCTGAGGCCTTTGGAACCCAGCCGCCATCTTGGTGGTGGACCCACTGTGTGCCTGGGCCCAAGTGCCAGCTTCACCTTCTCCCAGATCCTGTCCCCTGTAGCTGCAGACTGCCTGCCTCGCTGTCCCTTCCTGGGTCCCTGCCCTGACCCCTCCTCTCCAGCACACTCTCCTGGAGAGGCCCCTGGGGGAGCGAGGCTGTGGGCAGCGCGACAGCACCTGCCTGTGCCCACCCGCGGGGCCAGCGGGCCCCTTCTTTCTCCCACCCTCCGCCCTCCCTCTCCGTCCTGCGTTCCCTTTCCGTCACGGTTCTGGGATGGAGCCTGGCACTGCTGACGGACGGTCACCGCCGGCCGGCTGCTGGGTTCTCAGCCTCTCCCTCAGCCTGGAGGCGGGGTCCCGGGAACAGCAGGACCCACACGTCCTTGGTTTCTGCTTGACAAAATGCCCAGGCCCAGGCCTGCTCAGTGTCCCGGGGGGGACAGCAGCTACTGGGGTCTCAGTGCCCTTCGAGCTGGGGAATCCAGCGTGTCCCTGCTGCTCAGAGAGGACTGTCTGCACTGGGCCGGTGAAGGCCACCCGTGACAACCGTGGGGGCTGCCGGCCTGGGTCCTCCTCACAGCACACCTGCACTCGACCTCGGCGTGTCACATGGCCTACGGCCACCGTCTCCCGTGTCTTCAGCTGCGAGGCCTGGCCAGTTGGTTCTGTGGGTTTTCTGGACTCTGCCCCCCCAGTCTCCTCCTCTCTCTGTCCCCTTGCCCTGGCCAGCACCTGCACCACGCGTGGCCGGCCGGGCGTGCTTCCCCAGACTTGGGCTCCGTCCGTTTCAGGTGAGGCCAGCGTCTCCCCGCACCACCCCTTCTCTCTTCAGCTTCTTGTCTGCTCCGCTGTGCGGCTCTGGGGTGGCCCTTGGGCACGGAGGCCAGCACTCCATGGGAGGGCCGATGCCGGCCTTCCTTCCGTTTCTTGACCGCTGTCCAGCGCATGTGGCCGCTGTGCTCCTGGGGTGGAGGCCGGGGCCTCCCGCATGTAGGCGACGCTCTGCCACAGGGCTGCCCAGCCCATGTCCATGGCTGTCTTTATACGTGAGTCCATTAGAACTCCTGGGGGCCATTCTGGATGGGAGGTTTTCTGCCTGTGGCTGTGAGCAGCTCAGGTATTTCCAAAGTCCTGTGCGTGGCCACAGTGAGAAGAGGTCACTCAGCCCGGCCGTGACTGGCCCGGAGCCCACAGGTGCCCGGCTGCAGGGGGTGGGGGAAGGAGGCAGCACAGGCAGGCGGCTGAGCCAGCTCCGCACCCCGAGCCTCGCAGCTGGGATGCACCCTGGGCTGCCTCAGCCGTGGGCCAGGGAGGCGGCCTGCGTGGGTGACCAGGCCAGGGGCTGCCCGGCAAGGTCCAAGGCCTCTTGGCCAATGCCTGAGCCTCTGGCCTGCCCCGCTGGCTGGGGGCTGGTTCCCAGGAGCAGCGTCTGGGCCCTGGACCACCCCGAGCTGCTGTTCCCCACGAGAGAGGGAGCCGCGGGCAGCAGCCTCCTGGTCTGGCTGGTGCGGGCCTGGCACTCCAGATGCTGCAGGCCTCGGAGGGCGGCGTCACCGGCGTCGTGAACATCTCATCCAGGAGTTGTGGCCGCAGGGGCTCCCGCCGCGGGTCTCATCAGGGTACGGCACCCCAGGGACACTGGGCCATGTGTGGGTGTCACTACCAGGAGCTCCTGGCCTGGAGTGGGTGGAAGTCAGGGTGCTGCTCAGAGAGAGCTGGGCGGTGTCCGCAGTGCCCAGGGAGCCCCCGCTTAGCACATAGGCTTTGGGGTGCCAGGGGGCCCCACACCCTGCATGTGGTGCACTTAGGAGAGTGAGGCTGTGGCTGTGGCCGGGATCAGCAGGTGTGTGTGGGATGCGGACCGAGTGACCTCCTGTCCCCTGCTCTGTGCCTCCCGGGCGGGCCTGACACTGACAGGCAGAGCCCCCCTGCGGGTCCTGTGCCCTGCCCACCTCCTCCCCTTCCTTCCTGCCCTCAAGGCCCCTCGGCCCCCCGGGGCCTGGGTCCGATGAGGAGCTCACCCTGGCCCTGCCGACCTGGCCGGCCTCCCTGGGGTGCCGTGAGGTGGCCCGTCCAGCTGCTCTTGGCCTCAGGTTCCAGCTGAGGCCTGCTGTGCCAAGAGGCGACGTCTGTCCATCCATCAGTCAGTCAACGCACACAGGTCAGACCAGCCGGGGAACCAGGAAGGGGCCGTGGGATGGGGCAGGAGAATGGCAGGACGGAGGCTAAGGCCAGGCAGAGGTGCCTGGGAGGGTCAGGAGAGACTGAGGCAAAAGGGCCTCGTGCCCAGCAGGCAGGAGGTGGGGTGGCTGGCCGGTGCCCTGCAGGCCTGGTCAGCCCTGGCGCCAGTGCTGCTGGTGGACAAGGCGGAGCAGGGGGCTGCCCAAGGGGGCAGGGCTGGGCGGCACAGGGTCCTCGCTGGCCCTCAGGTGGGGAGCCCGGGAGGAAGGGGACCAGTCTTCAGCCCAAGCCTGGCTGTCCTGGGGGGACGCATAGCCCAGCCTCACGTGGGCGCAGCCGCCTGTAGCTTCTGCGACTATTTTTAAAATTTGATTTCCTCAAAAACAGTTGGGGGGCTGGGAGGAGCCCCGCAGGACAGTGCCCCAGGCTGCGCCGCTGCCCCCCAGCCTTCTCTGGCCCCTTGGCCCTGCCCGCCGCGGCCTTCCTGGACATCCTGGTCCCCGTCACCCTGGGCCCTGGGCCAGGGCTGTCCTCGGGCTGTTGGGCCGTGCTGCGGCTGGCACTTCTGCCAGGCGTGGGGTGCTGGGCTCCCTGCGTCTCCTCCCAGGGCTGTGGCCCGTCTGTGTTGGGAGGTGGCGGTACAGAGCCCAGGCCGGGCTGGCCCAGAGGCCCCGGCGGCCCTCACCCCACCGCCGCCCGCGGCGTCCTGCCCTCTGCCTTCCTCCTGGGCCCAGAGGCCCTTGGGAATTGTGCGGTGAGCTGCCCGCTGAGCACCCTGTCCCCACAGCACCTTCCGCCAGCACCAGCTTGGGGTGGCCACATCCCAGGGATGTCCCTCAGCCAGGAGGGCAGTCTGTTGTGTGGCTTCCTCAGAGGGGCGCCCACGTGGGGCCGAGCTCCAGCCCTGGCCTCCCCCCGGCCTGGACCTCTGCGTGGCCCAGCGGCCCCTCACTTGCAGCCATTTACACTCCAGCTGAACCCCCTGTGGCCCCACCTGGCTCTGGGCTGTGCCTACCAACTGCCACCTGCACCGCCTGGTGGTGCCCAGGGCAGGACCACAGACGGGCGTCAGGACAGCGGGAGTCCCTTCTCTCGGTTCTGGAGGCCGGAAGGCCAGCCCCGAGCTGTGGGCAGGGCCGGCCCTCAGGGGTCAGAGCGGGAACCTGCCCAGGTCCCTCCTGGCGTCGGACGGTGGCATGGAGTGTGTTCCTTGGTGGTCGTGTATCACTGTCCTGCCTCCGCCTTCCTGTGTCGTCCTCCATGAGCATCTGCGTCTGTCACTTCTCTCTGGGGACAGTCGTGGGCCACTCGGCACAGCTTCTTCCGGCTGGTCATAGCTGCTGACCCCATTCCCAGCACGGTCACCTTCTGGGGGTTCCTGGAGCACAGGACGCGGGGCCCTGGTGTGCCCGGGCCACGCAGAGCCGGGCAGCTGCCCTTCCCCAGGCCAGATCTGCCCCCGCCAGGCCTGCCAGCTGCCCATGCTTACGGGACCCCCAGGCCAGCGTCAGGGTCCCTGTTGAGGCTCACAGAGCCTGCCCTGGCCCCCGGCACCACCCGGACAGAACCGTGCCCCCACCGACCCAGTCAGGTCCCCTTTGACACATACGGGGCTGTGCCCAGCCAGGGCAGGGTGCATGGCGGGCCTTCTGTGTGCCCAGCCAGGGCAGGGCACTGACCGGCTGAGGACGCACATGACCAGGGTCACTCTGGGTATGGAAACAGGTGTGCCAGGGTTGGAGGCTCTGCAGCGACAGGCCGGCCCAAGAGGGCCAGCAGGGCAGCGCTGACCACCTGTCCCCAGTGTCCCTCCTCCTTCAGGACCCTGGGCAGGTCAGTCCCACATCCCAGGCCCCTCCTCTGCTCTCCGCGCCGCCCGCGCGCCAGGCCTTGATGAGTGGGGAGGGCCTGGGGCTGAAGCCCACTCCTCGTGCCCTGGTCCTGCCTGCCCACAGGTGGTCGTTGCCCAGTGGGAAGAGTGTGCCTGCTCCCTGGTGGCTTCGGGGAGGGGCTGTGTCTCCTTGAGGCCTGTCCCAGCACTTGGCCCTGATCAGATCCTCTCGCCTCCTTGACCATCAGTCTCCTCTTCTCAGAAGGGAGAGTTAGGAGGTCCACTCGAGGGTCCTTGGAGGAGTCCAGGCCAGGCTGCGGTCCGTGGCCTGTGCGTCAGGCCCTGGGTTCCACCTGCAGAGGCTAGCCGGTGCCTCAGGGTGAAGGCGCCACCTTCTGGTCCTGCAGCCCCTCCGTCCTGAGCCCTGGCGGACACTGCCTGGTAGCACTCCCGCACCCCCCTCCTACCCAGAGTGCCCTGCCCTGGGGCACAGACAGGCCAGGGTGGCCTCCTCCGCAGCCAGAGGCTGCCAGGGAGCAGGGCAGGATGGAGGTCCCTGGCCCTTCCTGTGCCCCTCCCTTCTGCCCACAGGGGCTGTCTGCTCAGCCCAGGGGCCCGGCCAGTTCCCACTGACCATAGCTCCCCGACTGCTGCCCTGGCCCTGGGGACCTGGCTGTGGGCTGAGCTCCCTTCTGTCACTTGATCTCCCCGTGACCCCGGGACCCAGTGTCTCGGCCGTGGTGGGTCAGGTGTGTGCCTCGACCCCTCACGGCTTCGGTGACCCAACAGTGCAGCCAGGTCCCCATGCTGCCCAAAGCTGACGGTCCCCAGCCTGGGCCACCTCTCACCTGCGCTGGGACCCCAGCCCCCAGTCCAGGGTGACGGTCCAGTCCTCGTGGCCTGCACTCTCCCGGCCACCCAGTCCACGCGGCCCGCGGCTTGCGTCTCCCTGACGTTGGCCCCTGTGGGTCTTCTAGGGTCCAGGAGCCCAGCAAGGGTCGGCCTGGCGGGGGCTCCTGGTGACGGTGGAATGGCTTGGGGGCAATTCTTGGTGATGGGATGACCAGGGAGAGGTCCTGGTGACAGTGTGGGATGACTGGGGACCGGGGGTGGCTCCTGGTGACAGTGGCAAAATGGCGGGGCATCTGCAGGCTGAATGGCGCTCTTCTCCCCTCAGGCTCGGCGCAGAAGAAGTCGGGCTCGTCCGAGGTGAGTCTCCTGGGGTGAAGAGGCAGGGCGGGGCCGTGGTCCTGGGGCGGCTCACCGTCCAGGCCGGGCGCCGTGGTGGGGCTGTGGGCAGTGAGCCCGCGTCTGCCCTGCAGCGTCGAGCGGGGACGCGCCCCGCAGGTGGTCAGGAGGGTCTGCCAGGCTGAGCCAGGCGGCCGAGGCCGGGCCTGCACCCCCTGAGCTGCAGCTTGGTCCGGGCGCTGCCATGAGTCCCGGGGAGGCCCGCGGGAGTCGTCCTCCCCAGTGTCTGTCCCTTTGCGCCCTGCCCCACCTGCCCACTCCTCTGTCCCCTCCTGGAGCTTCCCAAGTGTCCTGGATCTCAGCCATCGGTCCAGCCTGTCAGTGTCGGGAAGCCGCGTCCTGGGCAGCAGTGGGAGCCAGGCCTACTTCCCAGGAGGCCCAAGGAGCTGCCCTGACAGCTGGGCAGCAGAGCCCACGTGGCCACTGTGTGTCCACCCGGCCCTCCCCGCTCTCCGGCCCTTGGTCCCTGACAACCCCCCGGGGGCAGGGGGAGCTCTTCCACCTGGCCAGGGACTCCTGCTACACGTTCGACTTTGGGTGTGGCCCCTGAGCACCTCCAGGGCCATCTGGAGGAGTGACGTGCTGTGGGCACGGTGCCCTGGGGACTGGGGTGTCCATCCCTGGAGAGCCGCCCCCTGGTGGCCAGCGGAGAGAACCTGCTGAGCAGGGCTGGGTGGAGGCCAGGCACCCGAGGACCGGGTAGAGGTGGACGGGCTCCCTGAGTGGCACAGGATGGGCACTGGTTCAAGGTCAGTGATGGCCAGAGAGGCCATGACCTGTCTCTGCCCCTCCTCCCCACTGGCTGTGTCCCTGCAGGCTCCCCGGAACAGCAGGGAGTCCTGAGGGGTCAGTGCCTCGTGCCCACCTGCTGGGACAGCCCGGCCTGCTCCCCACACAGGGGCCTGCTCCAGAGGCACTGCCCCGGGATACGCGGCTCTCCTGAAGCCGGAGCTCCCGGCCTGGAACGCCAGGGGCCAGGCAGTGCCGCCCAAGACCTCCCCGTCCCCGTCCCCGGGGCTGCCCGTCCTGCCAGCTTGCCTCCAGCGGCCACGGGTCCCGATGCTGGTGTGAGCGCTTGCAATGTCCAGAGTCGGGCACGGTGGGCCCCTGGACGGGCCTCCTGCTCTGCCTGGAGCCCACCGTGTCCCCAGGCCCCACCTGGCCAGGGCCCGGGCTCCTATAGGCACAGTAACTGGCCCCTCGCCAGGGCTCGCAGAGCACAGGCCACCTCGGCCACTCAACTCCTGTTTCGTGGTCCCCAGGCCCCGTCAATGACAGGACAGCCCGGCCCTGGCCACGGGAAGAAGCTGGGTCATCGAGGCGTAGATGCATCTGGAGAGACCACCTACAAGAAGGTTCGTTCCTACTCTTCGAGGTGGGCTGGCTGGGGACATGCAGTGCCCAGGCTGTCTGTGTCCACTCTGGCACACGGGTCAGGTGTGGGTGTGGTACCAGGGTGCGGCCCTGGCAAAGGCTGGGCCTGAGGGAGGCCCTGTGTGCGCTGTCCTGTCAGGTGACCTGCAGGCCTGGGACGGGCGTGTGGGTCTGGACCAGGGGTGACTGGGCTTGGACTGCAGGGGACACAGAGCGAAGAGCCATGTGCTGCTCCCTGTGGGGCCTTGGCTGGCACAGGGCAGCCCAGGCGGGAACCCAAGGCCCACAGTTGGCACTGCCCACCTGCCGTCAGAGCCACAGAGCACACGCAGCCGGGTGTCACTAAGCCGTGCCCCGAGGCAGTCCTGGTGGGGCGCAGTGGCCCTGCCTGTCGACCCAGCGACTGGGCAGCTAGCGCGGAGGAGATGGCAGGCGGGAGCCCGGCCTCCGTGACTTAGCCAGACCCTGCTTCAGAACGGGACAGGGCTGCGTGTGGCTCAGTGGTGGACCCTGGGTCCAGCCCAGCACTGCAAGATAGGAGAGCGCGAGGGCAGGCGGGCTGGGGTGGCTCTGGGGGGCAGTGGCCGGCGCCTGCCTGGCTCTGTGCGGGCCTGGGCTCCATCCGGCACTAACCCGTGGCCGTGGAGGGAGCCCGCGGAGCCAGGACAGCCTGGCTGGCGTCGGGCTCCCTGGACCCCAGCAGGCGGCAGAGTCTCGATGGCACTGTGTCCCCGCAGACCACCTCCTCCACCCTGAAGGGGGCCATCCAGCTGGGCATCGGCTACACCGTGGGCAACCTGAGCTCCAAGCCCGAGCGGGATGTGCTCATGCAGGACTTCTACGTGGTGGAGAGCATCTTCTTCCCCAGGTGGGCTGGCCCGGGGCCGGGCCTGGGGCTCTCCTGGCACTCAGATGCGGCCCTGACTCAATGCCCCCACCCCCAAGACAGCAGCAGGCTCTCCTGGCATCCCGCGGCCAGGACGCGGCTGCTGCTGGACCACGGGCCTGACGCGGTGGCTTTTTAAGCTAGGATGGTGGTGCTCGGGCCGCCCGGCAGAGCCTCGCCTGGCGTGCACAAGGCCCTGGGTCCAGCCCCAGCACCACAAAAAAGGAAAGGTGGAAGCCTAAAGGTGCCTGTAGGCCATCCCTGGGGCTGGTCAGGAGGTTCCAGGGTGTTGGAGGCCATGGGCTCTTCTGGTCGCTGTGCCCTGTCATCCTCCACTTGTAGTTTCTGTAAACAGCAATTTCTTGGTGGCTGCTCAAGCTCCTGCCATCATGTCTGCATTCCAGCAGCAGGAGGGACAAGAGGAAAAGGGCCCATCAGTAAATAGCACACATCCTTCTGTGCTCCCCTCCTGTCCTACTGGCCAAGTAGTCACATGGCCATGCCCAGCTGCAAGAGGCAGTGGGGGTGTGGCCTTACCCATCCTGGCAGCCACATGCTCAGGAGCATGGTGGGCTCCATGGCTAATGAGGAGGGGCAGCCTGAGACTGGCCACAGCGTGTCTGTCCCAGCAGGAGCCCTGTGGCACTGGCGGGATCGGGTGTTCGGACATGTGGGGAAAGGCGCCCCGAAAGCCACCGGCCCTCACAGTCCCCCGCGTCCCTCTCTACAGTGAAGGCAGCAACCTCACCCCCGCCCACCACTTCCAGGACTTCCGGTTCAAGACCTACGCGCCCGTGGCCTTCCGCTACTTCCGGGAGCTCTTTGGGATCCGGCCCGACGACTACTTGGTGAGTGGGAGCCGCCCAGGGCCTGGCCAGCCGCGGGTGGGCCGGGGCCGTCCAGCTAGAGCCTGCCAGGCAGGACGCCCAAGCTCACCACGCGGGACCGTCTGCCAGCGGACAGACATTGTGGACCCTGGTCTCGTGGCCCAGCTGCCGTCCCCACGTGGGCCCCAGCCCCTCGGGCAGAGCTGACGCACCGCTTAGCTGCAGCAAGCCTGGGAACAGGTCTCGGCCTGTGCCTCGCAGGGCTGTGCGCCCTCCATCCCCTGCCGCCCTCTCTGGGCGCCTCCCTCCGCCGGAGGAGGCCAGCGGTGTCCCTGTCTTGCAGTACTCCCTGTGCAACGAGCCACTCATTGAGCTGTCCAACCCGGGCGCCAGCGGCTCCTTGTTCTACGTCACCAGTGACGACGAGTTCATCATCAAGACCGTCATGCACAAGGAGGCCGAGTTCCTGCAGAAGCTGCTGCCCGGCTACTACATGGTGCGTGGCCTGCACAGCCCCCGCCCCGCCCCGCCCCTGAGGCCCTTCACCTACAGCGGCAGGCCCAACTGGCTGTCCCCTGGCAGGGAAGAGAGGACACTCGCTGCCACTTGCCCCCAGCCCTCAGGAGTCCTGGGTCCCAGAAATCCTGTCCCTGAGCAACAGTGTCTCTGGGCTGCCCCCCGGGGCCAAGCGATGGTGACTCAGGCAGGGGGAGGGGACAGCCTCCAGCCGGTGCCTCACCAAGGAACAGCTGCTTGGGTGGGTGTGGGGTGGGCTCCATCTGCCTCTCGGCCCCTCATGACTCACACAGAAAGGGCTCAGCCCCCGGGTGGGAGAGGGCAGGATGGAGCCATGGCCCCGGATGCGGATGCAGAGTGGACGTCCCCTCCCTGGCGGAGCCCAGTGTCGGGCACGGGGACTGCCCCAGCTGCTCGGTCCAGCCTGTGCTCGGTGCCCTGCTGGGTCCTCCTCTGCTGGCACGCTCAGGGGAGCGCTGGGCTCTCCTCAGCGGGGTCCCCACCTCGGACTGTGAAGGACCAGTTGGTTTTTGCCTCGAGAGCCAGGCCTGGAGGGACAGGCCCGGGGCCCGGCCAGGGCAGACAGGGGCCAGCAGGGGCTTCACGACGAGGGCCCTCTCCTGGGACCCAGGGGCTGCGGGAGGCAGGGGTTCAGAGGCTCCGCTGATGCCCGCCACCACCTTCGTCTGGCAGAACCTGAACCAGAACCCGCGGACGCTGCTGCCCAAGTTCTACGGGCTGTACTGCGTGCAGTCGGGGGGCAAGAACATCCGCGTGGTGGTCATGAACAACGTGCTGCCGCGCGTGGTCAAGATGCACCTCAAGTTCGACCTCAAGGGCTCCACGTACAAGCGACGGGCCAGCAGGAAGGAGAAGGAGAAGAGCGCGCCCACCTACAAGGACCTGGACTTCATGCAGGACATGCCCGAGGGGCTGCTGCTGGACACCGACACCTTCAGCGCCCTGGTCAAGACGCTGCAGCGAGACTGCTTGGTGAGGCTGCCCATCCGCTGCCAGCCCATCCCCGCAGAGTCCCGGGCCCCGCATCAGGCTGCCCCGCCAGGAGCCCTCTGCTCCCCTGCCCATCAGATGGGAGCGTGCTCCATGCACCGCGGGCTGCAGTGTCCAAGTGGCCAGCCTGCACCCTACGGAGCCTGCACAGGCTGTCAGTGGAAAGAGCCGGACGTGGCTCCTGCTGTGTCCTGTGGCCTTGGCCAGGCACCCCGGCACCCCAGGCCGCCGCCTCATCAGAGCCGAGGAGCGGAGGCCCCGGCCTTCAGGAGTGAGCCTGGGTTGTGGTCCCAGCCTGACTGACTGCACCCGGCTCCCAGACCTCTCCCAGAAGGCAGCCAGACCCTCCGGAGCCTGGCAGCTCCCTGCTGTCCCCACGTCCTCTTGTCCCTGGCCTGGCTCCCCACTCCAGAGGGAGCTCGCCCTCACCTGGGCACAGGACTGTTGCTCAAGCCTGGGCGGACCCCTTGTCCCTGGGGGGACGACAGGCCTCGGGTGGCTGGGGTCCCTGCTGGGCCTGCGTCCGGCCAGTCCAGCGCCCTGTCCCTGCCAGGTGCTGGAGAGCTTCAAGATCATGGACTACAGCCTGCTGCTCGGCGTGCACAACATCGACCAGCAGGAGCGGGAGCGGCAGGCCGAGGGCGCCCAGGGCAGCGCGGACGAGAAGCGGCCTGTGGGCCAGAAGGCGCTGTACTCCACGGCCATGGAGTCCATCCAGGGCGGGGCTGCCCGCGGCGAGGCCATCGAGATGGATGACACGTAGGTGGGGTGCAGGCCAGCGCTGTCCCCTCCATCTGGTCCTCATCTGCACTGGTGTCCCTGGGAGGGTGGTGACGGTGCCCATGTATGGACAGAGCATCCAGAGACACCTTGCCGGTGACATGAGATGTGGTGCCCACCTCTGGGGCATTAGGGAGGTGACATGCCATGGTTCTGGGCCCTGGAACTCAGTGACAGGGGCACTCCAGGTGACGGGTGGAGGCAGCTGGCTGGGCCCAGGGCCAAGATGCGACCAGGCACGATGCCCTGGGGCGGGCACACCGCCGTGGTGGGACACTGAGCGGCAGTCTGGGGCCGGCTGGGCGGCTGCAGGTGCACAGCCCGGCACAGCTGCGCCCTGAGCCCGTGTCTTGGCGTTTTAGGGTCTGCGGGGCCGGCAGGGAGCAGGTGAGCTGAGCCTGCCTGGGGTGGCCTGTGTGACGGCCCTCGGGCTATCCGGGGCCTGGGACTGTGGCGGCTTTGGGGCAGCTCGCCCGCGTGACCTCACTAACTGCACCCCGCAGGGCGCGGGTGTGGCCGAGCGTGTGACTAACGCGGCCACAGAGTGTGGGGTGCATGTGCCTGTGCTCAGCCTGCGCCTCGAGCCTGGGATCTGGGCAGCACCCCACCCCCAGTGTGGAGTTGGAGCAGGACCCTGGGGGCCACACAGTCGCTACGGAATGGGTGCCCGATGCTGGACCCCACCTAAGCTGCCATGTGGGAGCAGAAGGCCCAACCCTGCCATTGACTGTGCGCCCCCCCCCCCAGGATGGGCGGCATCCCTGCCGTGAACGGCCGCGGGGAGCGGCTGCTGCTGCACGTGGGCATCATCGACATCCTGCAGTCCTACAGGTGCCTGGCCACCCGCCTCCAGAGCCCTGGGAGGGAGAGCCTGGGGGGCCCTGAGGGAGGCTGGGGGCCCTCCTGGGCGCTGACCTGCCCGTCCCTCTCCTGCAGGTTCATCAAGAAGCTGGAGCACACCTGGAAGGCCCTGGTGCACGACGGGGTGCGTGGCTTGCTGCTGCTTTTTGCCCATCAGCACACGAAAGCCCTGACCGCCCCTAGGCCTAGGTCAGGAGAAGCACAGGCAGCCACCCGGGGAGGGGACCGCGGGCCACACTGAGCAGGAAGGGGTCCTCGGGACAGCTGATCCATCAGTCAGTGTCCGGCCTGTCTGGCGTGCGGAGTCCTGCTCTGGGGGCTGAGGGCAGCACTGCTCCGCTCTGACCCCCACCGTCCCACTCACGTCTTCCCGCGCGCACCAGTCGGGTTGTCACGTGAAGTGTACCAGGGCCAAGTGCGTGGGGCCTGAGACCCCGTCTGCCCCGCAAGCGGCCGCTCCCGTGTCCTCTGAGGACCGAGACGCACTGCGGTCTTGTGGGTGGTGGACTCCTGCAGCCCCCACTCAGGCAGCTCTGACCAGCGTGGGCAGTCTGCCCAGTTGAATGCCCAGAGGGACGCTGGACGTGTCCAGAAACAGAAACTTCCAGAACACACCAAGCAGGTCAGGGTGGCAGGGAGTGGCACAGCAGCAGGGCTGGGGGAGTCGTGAGCCTCGCCGGCTGGGTCGCCTGCCCATGATGGGTCAAGCCGTCTGGTCCTGCTCGGCCAGCCAGGTCTTCCCTCTGCTGCTGCTCCACACCCCTGGCACTGTCCTTGTCCCCAGGCCCAGGTGGGACACATCCTCACTGCAGCCAGAGGAAGGGCACCGGGGCTGGGCAGGGCCAGGGGGCTTCACCGCACTGGCTCGTGCCCAGGGCCGGGACGTGATCCCAGGCCACACCTCAGCCAAGGAGGCTGTAGGCCACGTCACATCACAGCCATGGGGACATTTGAGGCTGGGAAGCTGCTGGCCCAGAGTGGGTGGGGGTGGGGACACTGCTTCTCACCCTCTGGCTGCGGGACGGCCCCTCCCCACCCAAGACTGTCTGGTGCCCTGCCAAGTTTGAGAATGGTGCTGGGGACCAACTGTGTGCCAGGCTCCCTGCCTGGTGTAAACCTACTGTGTGCTGTGGCCATGGCCCTGTGGTCTGCCCAGTACCGAGAACCACAGCTGGTCCACAGCTGCACCACTCTGCGACCGGGCACAAAAACAGCCAGAGACACCTGTGCGTGGGATGGTGTTTGCCAAGCAGGCGAGGGCCAGGCTCCGCCCCTGTTTCCGGGTCCCCCAGGTCTCTGGGTGCTGCCTCACCCGCGTCGGAAGGCTCAGTGCAGCTCTGTCTGCAGCGGGAGACCCCCTTCCCTGCCACCGTTTCCCATGGGAGCTGCTGCTGCTCCCTGTTCCTGGGATCCCCTCTCAGAAGCCGTGGCACTTTTTAAGGAGAGTGCCCCTTGCCCCAATATGGCACCTGTCCCGGGGAGCGCATCCTCAGTGTCTCGGGGAACCTGACCCCGGGGTGCGCTTCCCTCCCAGGACACGGTGTCCGTCCACCGCCCCAGCTTCTACGCAGAGCGCTTCTTCAAGTTCATGAGCAACACCGTCTTTCGGAAGAACTCCTGTGAGCTGCCTGCACCCCTGGGGGAGGGACTCTGAGGACAGCGGGGCTGGGAAGGGGGGCAGTGACCACAAAGCCCTTTGACCTGCCCCAGGCCAGGGACCTCCTTCAAAGCCCAGGAGCTAAGTCCCTGTTCACTGTGTTGCTGTCCTGGAGGCCACTGGCCCAGAGGCTAAAACCCACCTCAGTCGGGCGCATTGGGCTGGGCGGGGGGCGGAGTGAAGTGCTCCCCAAGGTCCCGGCCGGACAGTGGGGGCTGGGTAGAGCCCTACTGTCGCTCAGCTGATTGCAGCACCTGCTCTGCTCTTTCTGGCCCCCACCCCAGGGGACAGTCCTGGTGCTGGGTCCCCAGGAGTCTGAGAGAAGCAGAGTGGGGTCAGCAGGAGGTACCCAGCCTCCCTGGCACCTCCTGTGGAGGAGCGTCCCTGGCCTGGAGGGACAGGCAGGGATCCTGGGGCAGCTGGTGCCGAGGAGTGGACACTGTCGTGCTGTGGGCAGCGGCTCCCAGCACAGGTGCCCTCCCTCCCTCCCAGCTCTCAAGTCCTCACCTTCCAAGAAAGGCCGAGGGGCCTTGCTGGCCGTGAAGCCCCTGGGGCCCAGTGCCGCCTTCTCCGCCAGCCAGATCCCCAGCGAGCGGGAGGACGGGCAGTATGACCTTCGGGGCGCCCGCAGCTACCCCACGCTGGAGGACGAAGGTGACTGCCCGGCTGGGGCAGGGCTCGGTTCCGTCTCCCAACCCTGGGGTCCACAGAGGGCAGACGTGGGGCTGGGCCTGGGACACACGTGTGCCTGTCACCAGAGGAAGCTCTCCCTGGGGCCGGGCCTGCTGTTCTGTCAGGGAGAACAGGGAGGGGCAGGGCACAGAGCCCCAGGCAGGATCAGGCCGGTGGGGGGGGAGAGCCGTGGCACCACTGGGCCTTGGGCAGCTGCCCCCGGCTTCCTGCCTCTTGCAAGCTGCAGGGGCTATTCCACCATATTCCCGCCAGAAGCCAGGTCGGGAGACGGAGGTGGGGACGCGCTGCGGTGTGCCCAGGCAGGAGGTGCAGCCCACTGGCCACGAGGGTGGGGCAGCAGCTCCTGGAGGTGCCCACCGCCTCTTCCCACAGGTTGGCCTGACCTCCTGCCCTGCACGCCACCCTCTTTTGAGGAGGCCACCACAGCCTCCATCGCCACAACCCTGTCATCTACCTCCCTCTCCATCCCTGAGCGGTCCCCCTCCGAGTCATCCGAGCAGCCTCGGTACAGGTGGGCGGGGCATCCCGTCGTGGGGGCGGGGCTCCCTGCGGATGGGCGGGGCCATGGTGCAGGGGCGGCCGGTCCGTCCCCATCCTGGGCTCTGAAGGCCAAACTCAGCCCCCTCACCTGCTGCGGTCTCTCTGCAGGCGGCGCACGCAGTCCTCTGGACAGGATGGCCGGTGAGCCCCCAGCCCCGTCCCCTTGGGCCCAGCTACCCACTCCGATGCCAGCGACCTTTGCCCTCTCTGGTATTGGGGCACAGAGAGGTTGTGCATGCTCATGCCCTGTGCCAGCGTGTGCTGCCCCTCCTGCAGCAGGGCAGGGACTGTTGGGCACCAGGATCGCAGAGGAACCAGCCTCAGGCTGGGACTCCTGACAGGATGGCAGCTGGGCACTGGCCTGGAAGGACGTGGTCGCTTCTGCCGTGGGAAGGGGGTCAGCCTCAGCTCCCCGTTGCCCACAGGCCCCAGCAGGAGCCGCACGTGGAGGAGGACCTGCAGCAGATCACGGTGCAGGTGGAGCCTGCGTGCGGCGTGGAGATGGCGGTCCCCAAGGAGGAGGACTCGGGGTGAGTGCAGCCATGTGGGAGGAAGAGCGGCAGTGCCCAGGGGTGGCCACACAGTGACTCTTTTACTGGTTAAGGATAGTGCCTTTATTTTAACTTCTTTGATCTGAGACACTGAGTCGCATGACTATACCCCTAGGGGACCCTGGGCAACGTCCCGGGCATGTGCGGTATCATGACCGGGGTGTCCTGGCTCAGCATCTGGCCCCCATGTCCACAGCGCCCAGGGGGCCCTGGATGAGTCTCTGAACGTCCGAGGATATAAAGATTTCTGTTTCCCTGTTTTTCGTATTTGTTTCTAACTCTGTGAGGGTTGTGGTTTTTGTTGCTCTGGGCAGGGCTGGGACGGAGCTGCCCCAGTGCCCCCCCTGTGGACCGAGCTGCCCCAGCGGCCCGCCCTGCCGTTCTGTCTTAAGATGGGGCCTTGCTGGGTGGCTGCGCTGGCTTCTTCCTGTCCCGGCCTGAGTGCTGGGGCCCGCAGCGCGGCCCCTGCGCTGTCCGCACCTTCCTGGCTTTGCTCAGAGGCCCAGCAGCGCAGGCTGCCAGGCTGCCTCCCTGCTCCTGAGTGTGTCCACACCCAAGTCTCGGCCACTCCCATGCGGTTGTAGGGACCGCCTCAGCACACCCAGGACAGTGTTAGCACGTCACTCACAGCCGGGAAGGATGCACCAGGCCCCGGAGCCTCAGTGGGCATGACCTTGGAAGGCTTTGCACTGGGCCTGGCATGGAGCACGCGAGCTCCGTGAAGAGGACACAGCAGTCCCCACCCCGCGGGGGAGACACTGCTCAGAGAGGGCGTGTGACCTCCCAGAGTGGCCAGCAGGTCACTGGCTCAGCAGCAGCACCACAGACGTCTTGTCTGCCCGCAGGAAGTGGGCGTGCCTGTCGGTGTCAGCTGCAGGGTCCCTGCTCCCTCGCAGGGACGCGCAGCCGTTGACGCCCCTGCCGAGGCTCCTGAGATGGGGAGAGGCAGGGAGGACCTGGGTGAGGGCCAGAGGCTGGTGCTGCCCAGAACGGCCCAGGACCTTGCCTCTGCCCACGTCCCAGGGTGGAGGCCTCCTTGGCCGGTGCATCTGCCACCACCGTGGAGGTGGAGACGGCCAGCCAGGCCTCGGAGCCCGCCAGCCAGGCCTCGGACGAGGAGGACACGCCTGCTGCGGACATCTACTTCGTAAGTGCCCAGGCCATGGGCCCCGTGGAGGCCAGCTCCAACCCCTGAGGTGTCCCGTCACCACACGCTGCCCCGCGTGTGCACACACGTTCTCACCTCGGACGTGTGCACGCTGCCCTGTGCACTCTCGTCACCGGCACACTTGGCGCACTCACGCACACAGGCGCTGTCCTGGCCACAGGCTGCTCGGTCAGGCCCACCTACCTCCCAGGTCTCCCCTCCAGGGCCGCAGCCCTGCCCCAGGCCCCCAGGCTGGGCTCCAGGCTCTGGGTGACCCCAGGTCCCCTCCCAGCCTCGTCACCACCGCCTGATTGTGCCACAGTTTCTGGCACCCTTTGACTCTCGGCCTTGCTGGGCCCGCACTGAGACCCAGGCCGGGCGAGGCCCTGCGTCTGGACTGCTGGGACGGGCCCCGGGGCTTGTCCCCCTGGGTCGGGGCTAGGCCAGGTGTGCTCTGTCCTCCTGGAAAGCAGGAGGGCCTCGTGCTGCCCGCGGGGCCAGGGACTGTGGTACCTGGGAGAGGCCGGCTCTGTCCTGCCCTCCCCAAGCCAGGCGCTGCCCCCACCCCACAGGTAGACCTAGTAGTGGGGCTGCAGTCCAGGCTGCTGGCCCCCAGGGGGGTCCTGGGTTCTCCACCCCACTCAGGGTCAGACAGTCTCAACTGCAACAGGAGAGGCCAGGGACGTCACTCTCTGGGGGACGGTCACCCAGGAGCTGGCCAGGCCAGCACTGCTTCCTCACTAACATGCCTCCTTGTCTCTGAGCCGAGCCTGCCGGGGCCCAAGACTCCCCTCTGGCCCTGGAGAAGGATGGAGTGGGCCTGGGCCGTCCCCCGCCTGCGCCGTCGCCCCACACCCGGGCTGGTGTGTGTCCGGGTCTGCGTGGGGCCCGTGGGGTGGTGTCCTGCCGAAGGACTGTCTCCACGCTGGGTGGGCCGCAGAGCAGTGCAGGCCCCTGCATGCCCACTCCCGCTTGGCCGCTGGCTTGCCCGCCCTCCGCCCTCCTGGCTCCAGGACCCCCCGCCTCACCCTCTCCTCTCTTCCTCCTCCCTCTGGCCCATGGCCCGAGCAGTTCACCGATGGGAGGTACTGGATTTACTCTCCCCGCCATCGCCGACTGCGGGCCGTGATGCCGAGCCCCTTGGGGACTGTAAGTGACCGCAGCTGGCCCCTGGGGAGAGGGGCCTCGCCCACTTTGGGGCAGCAGGGAGCTGCAGGTCCCCGACAGAAACTCCTCGGAGGACTTAGGAAAAGGGCAGGAGGTTGTGACAGCCAGGCTTGCCCCCAGGGCGCCCTGCTGGGTGTGGGTCGTGAGAATGTCACCTAGTCCCAGATCAAGCGGGCACTGAAGAGAGTGCCTGTCTGCGGGTCTGTCCTGTGGGCCACAGCGGGGGGTCCACTCCAACTCCAGCCTGCCTTGCCCCCCCCCCAGCCCTCTTGTCACGCGGTAGGTGGCCTCTTGTCACCACCCAGCCTCGCCGGTGAGGGCGGTTGGGGCCAGCAGGGCAGCTGCAGAACTGGCCCCTAACTGCAGCCCGTTGAAGTGTGCATCTCACAGGGGCAGAGGCCAGCTCCCCAGAGGGCCCGCCACAGCTCAAGGCTCAGGTCCTAGACGCAGTGCTCACTGGTCACTAGGCACTCGCCCCCCACGTCTGGGATGCCACACAGATGTTATGTAGCCATGGTGTCACTGTCCCCGAGAGGCTGAGTCGCCCACTCTGAGCTGCACAGCACTTGCTCGGCCAGCCCAGGCGTAGACCCAGGAGCTCGTTCTGCAGCTGGAGCCCCTCAGGGCTGCCCAGCCCTGTCAGCAAACCCCCTGGGTGTGGCTGTGCTCTGGGCACGTCCTCTGCCCGGCAGTCCCGGTGTCCAGCTGAGCCAGCAGTGGTGAGCAGGGACGCCACACCTCTGAGTCAGCTGCCGCCCGAGGCTTGGGCTGGGGGCTGGATGCACCCAGCAGCCACAAGGGCCTCAGGGCCCCGGGTTTGGAGAGGTGGGAGAGGAAGGGGCTGGCAGGGGACATGGTGGGAGCAACAGGCGGCAGCTAGATATGGGGGGCACCCAGAGCTGGAGGAGCCGGAAGGACGGTCACCCGGGGTCCTGGCCACTTAGCCAGCTGGCAGCTGCAGGGCCCCTCTGTCCTGCTTTGGAGAAGGGGCAGCTGGCTGCACTGCCTTTCTAATGTGGCCACCGAGTGTCTGCTGCCAGGGACCCCTCCCAGGAGCAGCGTGGCCTGCAGGGCTTGGGGCTGCTGCCAGCCTCCCTCCCCGGGTTGGCCCTGCTGGGCCTTAGGTGGAGACCCTCCTCCCATCCCCGCTGCTGGACCCCAGCCTGTGCTGGTGGAGCTGGCGGCTCTGTCACCAGCCCAGTACCTGTGACAGCTGTGGGGGCCTGAGCTGGTTCCCAGGGCTGGAGGCAGCTCCAGAAGTCGGGGCCTTTGCAACTCCATGGAGCCTGGAGGCCCCTACTGGGCCAGGCCACTGAGCAGGGGTCGCCGCCCACAGTGCCCAGTAGCCGGGGCAGTTCACATGGCAACAGAATGGGGCAGGAGTCATAGCTGAGTGGGGGGAGGGGCCTTTTGGGTGGAGGGGGCCTCACAGGACCAGGTGCCGGGTGCAGGAGCCTGGGGCAGAGCCAGAGCAGGCCAGGCCAGGTCAGCCAGCGCACTGGGCCACATGCTGGCGCCAGCCCTTGCCGTTCACAGACAAGGAAGCAGCAGGCCCTGGACAAGAGGGTGGGCAGGTCCCGGCAGTGATGGGCCTGGGACAGCGTGTGGGCTGTGGCTGTGAGCTTAGGGGTCAGCCGGGGGACTGCCAGAGAGCACGGCCAGGTAGGCAGGTGTTTGGGCCTGGGAGCCACCCAGAGGGTCCTGGAAGTCCAGTGGCGAGGGAGGCCCTGGGGGGCAGGGAATGAGAAGGCCCGAGAACATTGGAGCCAGGCCTCTGGAGCTGGAGCCGACCCTGGAGGGACAGGGATGGGCACCCTCCCTCCTCCAGACCCTTCTCCTGATCCAGACCCTTCCCCGACACAGCCAGGCCCAGGTGGCCCAGCAGAGGCCAGAGTGCAGCTCCGCCTGGCCCAGCCCTGGGCCTAGCTCATTGGGCCCCATGCCCCCGAAGGGCATCCTTGTGTCCCAAGGAAAGTCCAGTGCCTGGGGCAGCCTGAGCTCGTGGGTGCCACCCATGTTCAGGTGCTGACCGTCCTCTGCATGGTCCAGAAACAGGTCGGTGCCCAGAGCACCCAGGACCTCCCGAGAGGGTCCCCGGGACCCTGGTGCCTGTGGCAGGTGGGGGAGGCTGAGAGGAGCCCCTGCTAAGACAGAGGCCAGGCTGCACATGGCGTCCCCTGCTGTCTCGGCCACCTCAACTGAGCTCACCGCTTCCTGCTGTCTGCCCGCCAGCCTCTCTCGCCCCGGGCCGCACGTGGGGCAGAGCGCAGTGGAGAGGGCATCGGGCCTGGCGCCCTGCACCCTGCCTGGGCGCTGCCTCTTTTATTCTCTCTGTCTTTCTTCCTCTCCTGCCTGCCTCGCCCTCCTCACCCTGCCCTCCTGCGCCCCCGCACGCGCACCCGCCACCCGCAGCCCACCGACGAGAGGAGCTGGGTGTACTCCCCGCTTCACTATAGCGCGCAGGCCCAGCCCGCCCCCGATGGCGGCGGCGGTGGCAGCGGCGGCAGCGGCAACAACACAGTAAGTGGCCGGTGGCCGCCGGCCCAGGCCGAGCCCAGGCGGCCGAGAGGTCAGCTGGGGAAGCAGGCGGGCGGGAGGGTGCAGGCGGCCACTCTGCCTGGGTAAGTACCCGGCCTGGCAGCCCTGGCACCAGGCGTGGTCAGGTGGGGTAGGGCCCACACGGGCCCGTGGGTGGCACGGGGCGGGCGGCTGCAGCACCCCTCACCTGCCCCCGCTCTTGCAGTAATCTCTATGCAGCCCTCAACCTGGAGCCGAGCGCCCAGAGCGCCCACACCACGTGCTGCTCAGAAGCGTCACCTACCCCCGAGGCCTGGAGCCCGGAGACCTGGCCCAACCTCATCCTCCTTCGTCCTCCGGGGACACTGATGGCCGAGCCCCTCCCCACCCCGACAGCTCTGGGCCACCTGGCGACCTGGGGCGTGGCGCCTGGCAACCAGCTGCGCCCACAGGACGACGACCCCCAGAGCGTCACCGTGTATTTATTTTGGTCCTCACTCCGCACAGGACGGAAGCACCTGCGTGCTTTTTTAGAGAAAAGAAAAGAAACAAACAGGAAGAGATTCCACCGCTGCTCTGCGGCCCGCGTGCTGGCCCGTCTGCCACTCCAGGGACCCGGCCCAGCTGCCCAGAGCCCACACTCCATCTCAGCCCAGCGGCCTGCGGAGGAGACCCGTGGCTGAGAGGGCAAAGGCCACTGTCTTTGAGGGTCCTGAGGCCACCCCATCCTCACCTGGAAGCAGGATCCCCCTCCCTCGGCCCAGGTGGGGGCCCTTGCGAGGCATGACATCCCTCAGCAGTGGCCTTCACACCTGTCTCCAGCCACTAGGAGGGACGGCCCGAGACTGGGCATCCAGCAAGAAGGTGGCAACCCAGACCTGGCACTGGGAGCCCCCACAGCTGCTCCCTCCTGGCGGAGCCCAGGGCCGGGGCCGGGTGGAGGGGGGACCGGCTGTCTCTGCCCAGCTCACTGGTGCCAGTGGAGAGGACCCCCTGGGGACACACCCCTTCAAAGCAGTGTCCAGCTTTGGGAGGAGAGGCGGCCAGACCTCCGGTCACTGGGCACCACGGCTGGCATCCCAGTGAGGGCCAGGCTGTGCTCAGGCCTGCATGGCACATCGGGGCACATGTGCCCCAGCGGGGTGACCCTCTTCAGGGATGGCCATGCATGTTTCCACTTGTCATCTCCAGCAGGGACACCTGCTCCTAGGGGGACAGTGACCCCAGAGCCTCATTGGGCAGTCACCTGGGCCCCGCTGTGTCTCGAGGGGGCAGGTTGGAGCCACCACTGCCTCCCACAGGACCCCTGGAGGGGCGTGTTGGGGTGGCAGGGCCTCAGTGGGTGCAGGGGGAGTGGACCTGCAGCAGAGGCCGCTCTGGCCCTCACAGGGCAGAACGGCACAGGGACCAGTCCACCCGGAATGTGAAAGCCTGACCCATCACCTCGCGCCTCCCTGGCCGCTGCTCAGGCCCTCTTGTTCCCCCCTGCAGCCACAGCAGGGACCCGGTCATCTCACGACCCTCACCTGGTGGCTGATGCAGGGGCTCAGAGACCCCATCAGGAGGAGCCTATCTGGGGTCCCCAGTACCCGCCCGTCCCTGCCCAAGGAGGGTTTGTTGAGACAGAGCGTCCTCGGCCCTGTGTGCTGTCCCTGACGGTCCCTGCCCATCCTCGTGAAGGACACCCAGCAGAGATCACAAGGGGCATTTAGGATCTGGGTGACTCACAGGCACAGCTGCGTTGTCACTGCACCTGGGTTCCCAGGGGCCTGGCGCCGGAAACAGGAGCCTGTGGAGGTGGCCTGGAGCCGTGGGCACCACCCCTCGTGCAGCCAGTGCTGTCCAGGGTGACTTGGCAAGACAGGGAGTGGCTGCTGCAGCCCCTTGGGCCTGGGGGATCAGAGGCCACGTGTGCTGGTGCGGCCACAGCAGGAGAGACTCAGAAGACCCCACGGACGTCACAGAGTTCCATTTTTGTGTTAAGTGTCACAAAGAACCCCTTGGAGATCTGTGTTGTGTAGTGTTTTTTTTTTTCCTTTTGGGGACTGTCAAGCAGATGTTAAAGTGCCCCTCTGAGCTTGTCAAGAGCCATGTTTGCTTATGATTTGGGGAGCTGGGGGAGCAAAGGCCTGTTTCTGATGCTGGGCGCACTCCTGGCCTTCCTCAGACTCCCCGAGAGGAAGGCACTGGGCTCACCGGCCGCCTCCCCTCCCAGGAGATCTGTAAATACTGTCGTGATCTGCTGCCCGGCGTGGCCCTCTGATGGCTACTACTGCTCAGGCTGTGTCTGGTGTTCGGATGCAGCTGTGAATCATAAAGAACTCAGAGGCCGACAAGGTGGACACTCCCACAAGTCCTCTTCCAGCCTCTGTCCTTCTAAGCCATTCCAATGCGTCCCTGTGCACCCCACACCTGGCTCAGTGCAATACTCCTGTCCCAATGGGGTCCCATGCCATGGTACTCTCGCCGCAGCCCCTCGGTCCCCACCCCAGGACAACATCCCCCCTCTTTTTCTCTGGTGGTTGAAAACTGCGTCCCCTGACCCTGCCCCATCTTGTTTTTATGGCCGAGCCAATTCCAAAACAACTGCAAACCTTGTGTGTCTTAACTATCACCGGGGGTTCCTCGTCCTCAGCCCCTGTGGTCTGGTGTGTGACAATCCAGAGCATGGCTTCCCGTGTCCCTCCAACCCAGAGCGCGGGGTGCCTCTGACAGTGTGGCTGCTGCTGGCCCCAGATAGCACTTGTATGCAGCTCGGGCCCCACCCCCACCACTCCCCCCTTTTTATGTTGAGGATATTCTAATAAATCGGGTATAAACATCGACCTGCCTCTGCTGCTCCTCTGTGGGTTCTGTAGTTTGGCTGGGGGTTAGAGGCCACTGAATTGCAGCCAAAGGAAACGTCTGTGAAATTTTAACAATAGTGAGACCCACCTGTCATCCCACTGACCCCAGAGGCTGAGGCAGGAGGGTCCCTTGAGCCCTGCCGTCTGGGGCCAGCCTGGGCAACCCAGTAAGACCCAAATAGGTGAATAGGTATGACCTCCTCTGCACTCCAGTTCTGCTCGGAAAACATTTCCAAGCCTGCCTTTGTCACCCAGGAGTCCCAGCTCAAAGGAACACACCCCACCCCCAGAGTCTTCATTCCTTCTTCCAGAGTTGACCCAAGGAAGTGAAATATGGATCTCTTTGGGAGGAAAATAATTCTCTAAAATTGAGAAACTGCCCTGAAGGCAGGCCCTGGCTGTAAGCAAGCCCTGGGGAATGCTGGTTGGTTGCAGAGGTGGACTTGGAAAGAGCAGGGCTCCTGTGAGATGGACACAGAGGTCTCTAGTTTTCTTCCTGGCCTCCAATAATAGCATGTTCTGCTGAGGATGTCGCTTGGGTACAATGCCCCATATGTGCAAACCTGGGTCTGCAAACAAGAAGAAGATGGGCTCTCGGGGGCACATCTGCATGTTTCAGAACTGGAGACCAGGGCTCCTCCCACTGGGCCCATCCTGTCATCCTCCCGTCCCGTGGCCTTTGGCAGGACCACTATCAGGAGCAAGAGGAGTGGGTCCTGGGTTTTCTTTGGAGGAGCAGAGCACACACAGGAGTGTTGAGAGCATAACCCAGTCAAGATGGTGCCTGGCATTTTGCCAGAAGGAGTGGTGGAGGGGTAGCGCCAGCGAGCCATTAAGATGATGATGGTTGAGTTGGGCTGTGTATAATTATTGGGATGATGACTGATTGCTGTAACTGGATGATGCTAAATTGAAGCAAGCTGTGTATTCAGTTGTGTATATAAACCTCTGCTGTCTGGCAATAAGGCGGCTCCTGCTACCTCGGGTGCCAGCTACTCTTGAGTTCTCGCAGAGTTCCTGTTGAGTTCCCGTTGAGTTCTCGCGGGGTTCCCCTTGAGTTCCCGTGGAGTTCGCGTGGGTTCTCGAATAAAGTTCGTTCCTGCTTGAATCTACAAGTGGCTCGTGACCTCCCGGTTATTTGTGCCCAGCCAGACTGCGGCATTTGGTGGCCCATGCGGGGGACGCCTGAAGCTTGGGGGTAAGTGAAACTGTTCGCCCCTGAGGGCAGGGCGAGAGAATGGGTGACCATTTCAAAAAACAATGTGTTCTTGTTTTGATTTGTTTTGTTTATGTTTCAAGCTGCCTCTCCCTAGAACTTTCTCAGGCAAACTGGGGAAAGTGGTTGGCTCAAGGTTTTAAGTTGTTTGCCCCTGAGGAAGAGATAGAAATAGACCACGGATATACATGTCAAGAAAACAGAAAAACTGATACAACAGATTTTTGTTCCGTTTTTGTTCCGTTTTTTTATTTCGGTTTTCTTTTGTTTTATCTTGTTGGGTTACGTTATCTTTATAGCAGAAATATGGAATTAAAAATTAGTAAAAACCAAACTGAAAGGGTGTTAAGTAAATTGCTAGAGGAAGGAGGCATCTCAGTAAAATCAAGAACAGTTAGGGCATACGTTAAGACGATAAAAAGGTGTAGTCCATGGTTCATTAATGAGGGGTTGTTAAATATATCACAATGGAACCATCATGGTGAAGATTTAAAAAGAATAGAAAAGGAAAGCCCAGGGACTCTGCCAGTTGGCACATTACCATTGTGGACGTTGGTACAATCTTGTTTGCTTAGTCTAGGAGAAGACATCCTATATCAAGTAAAAGAGGAAGTCTCTCGAGTTAGTCAGACAAGGGAAAAAAGTTTAGAGGAGGAAGGGCTATCAGGGGAGAAGTTACAATGGGAGGTTGCTACTAACACCTTTCTATCACCAGAGGGTGTAAGTGTCCAACCAACAGCTCCACCTATGGAGACAACATATGCTGAGTGGCCCTCAACCCCCGTAGTTGATAGATGGGATCCTGAGACAGGACCTCAAATATTAGCATGCCCTGTATTTGAGGAGGCAGGAGGGCAACGAATTCACCATGCTTTAGATTTCAAAACAGTGAAGGAGCTGAAAGAGGCTGTAACAACCTATGGTCCTCAAGCACCCTTCACTGTAAGCATGGTCGAATCCATTAATAACTTGAACATGACGCCAGCAGATTGGGCTAGTATGTGCAAAGCTGTGCTAAATGGAGGACAATATCTGTTATGGAAGGTTGCCAATCAGGAATTTTGCACAGAGATGGCTAGGTGAAATGCAGCAGCTGGTTATCCTCAGAGAAATCTAGATATGTTGTTAGGAGAGGGACCTTATGAGGGTCAGCTGCAGCAAATTAGCAAATTAACAAATTGCTTCAGCTGTGGTTAGGGCATGGAAAACTTTACAGGGACAGGGAGATTTACAAGGTCAATTATCTAAGGTAATACAAGGAGCTAATGAACCTTACGCTGAATTTGTAGATAGGCTTATACAAACAGCTACCAGAATCTTTGGGGATGTAGAACAAGCAATGTCATTAATAAAACAACTAGCCTACGAACAAGCAAATAGATGGTGCAGGGAGGCCATTAGACTGTGGAAACATGGAGATTTTAAACACATATATTAAATTATTTAGAGACGTTAATGAACAGGGGCAAGTCTTGGCAGCTGCAGTACAACAGGCTTTAGGTGCCAGGCCAAAAACATGCTACAATTGGGGACAAACAGGACATTTTAGAAGGAATTGCCCCATAGGAGGAGGGTTTAACAAAACTGGATATGATCAAAGGGGTAGAATACTGGGTATTTGCCCACAATGCCATAGAGGGAGACATTGGGCTAATTAATGCCGTTCTGACTATTATACAGGGTACTCCGTTATCAAAAAATGAACAAGGACCAGGTGTTTACCCACGATATCGTGGAGGAAAACATTGGGCTCCATTGCCAAAAAACGGACAGGGGGGCCCAATGCTCCGGGGCCCACGACCACAAATATATGGGGCATTGGAGGAACCCAGCAAAACCATCAGGGTAGTGCCCAGGACACATTATCCATCAGATCTCTCATTAGACAAACCAGAGGGAGTGCAGGGTTGGACATCTGCACCTCCGCCAGAGCAGTACTAACTCCAGAGATGGAAGTTCAAATCATTCCCACAGGGGTAAAAGGACCTCTTCCCAAAGGAACAGTAGGCTTATTATTAGGATGCAGCTCTTCTACTCTAAAAGGACTTATGATAAGTCCTGGGGTAATTGATCCCGATTATAAAATAAAAATTGTAGCCAGTTCTCCAAGGGGTATATCAGTAATTTCACCAGGAGATAGAATAGCACAGTTATTAATAATACCCAGCCTACAGTACTATAGAAAGAGGTTCCAGGGGATTAGGCTCCACAGGTGTAGACTGGGCTATGCTGTCTTTAAATATAGAATCTCGCCCCATGCTAAAACTAAATATTCAAGGACACGAATTTAATGAGCTACTGGATACAGGTGCAGACCTTAGCATTATCTCGTCAAGAATGGCCAAAATGGGGCTGGGGATGTGGCTCAAGCGGTAGCGCGCTCATCTGGCATGCGTGCAGCCTGGGGTTCAATCCTAAGCACCACATACAAACAAAGATGTTGTGTCCGCCGAGAACTAAAAAATAAATATTAAAATTCTCTCTCTCTCTCTCTCTCTCTCTCTCAAAAAAACCTCATTACTTAAAAAAAAAAAAAAGAATGGCCAAAACATTGGCTGTTACAACAACCCACTCAAACGCTTCGAGGCCTAGGAGTGGCAACTAATCCCCATAGAAGTGCAATGGTATTAGATTGGAGGGATCCTGAAGGATGTGAAGGAACTATTCAGCCATATGTATTGGATCACCTTCCTATAAATTTATGGGGACGAGAAGTCCTAGATCAATTAGGACTAACATTAACAGATAACATCAATCCAAATGCGCCCACTATTATGGCCAGACAAGGTTTTAGGAAAGGAAAAGGATTAGGAGAAAAAAGACAAAGTATAGTGGCACCAATACAAATAGATCAAGGAACAGACAGACATGATTGGGTTTTCAGGAGGGGTCACTGAGACAATAAAAATTACTTGGAAATCAGAAAGACCAGTATGGTTTCCTCAGTGGCCCCTGACTAAAGAAAAGATACAAGCAGCCCATGATCTGGTCAAACAACAATTAGCGGAAGGACATATACAACCTTCTGTATCTCCCCATAATACTCCCATTTTTGTCATCAAAAAGAAATCTGGCAAATGGAGATTATTGCAAGATTTAAGAGCCATTAATAATGAGATGGTTATTATGGGACCTGCCCAATCGGGGATTCCCCAATTGTCTGCTTTGCCAAAAACTTGGTATGTTTTAGTTATAGATATTAAAGATTTTTTTTTCAATTCCAATTCATCCTGAGGATAGTCCACGTTTTGCATTTACTATCCCTGCACTGAATCATGAAGGTCCTGATCAGAGATATGAATGGAAAGTACTACCTCAAGGGATGGCTAACAGCCCAACTATGTGTCAAATTTATGTTAACAAAGCAATCCAGCCACTTAGAAATCAAAATCCTGAACTACAAATATTTCACTATATGGATGATGTATTATTAGCACAAGATAAAAACACATTGCTAGAATGTTATGCCACACTTACAAACTTATTAAAAAATTATAATCTAGAGATAGCAATAGATAAAGTACAATTAAATTTTCCAATTAATTATTTAGGAGTTCTATTATCCTCAACCATGGTCCCTCCACCAAAAATTCAAATACGAGTAGATCAACTTAAATCACTTAACGACTTTCAAAACTTATTAGGAGACATAAATTGGATAAAGCCTTATCTAGGCATACCAACAGGAGAGTTGGGACCTTTATTTGATATCCTAAAAGGTCCATCAGATCCAAATTCACCCCGAATGTTAACACCTAAAGCAAGAAAGGCATTAAAAATCATTGAAACATATATAGAAAATATGCATTTGGATAGAATTGATATAAGTTTGCCTTTATTATTTATTGTACTACCAACAAAAAATATTCCTACAGGAGTATTTTGGCAAGAAGGTCCATTATTGTGGATACATTTATCTTATTCTCCTAACACTATTCTTACTAGGTATCCTGAGGCTGTAGGACAATTAATACTCAAAGGAATAAAAGCAGCAAAGGGAGTGTTTGGGATTTTTCCCAATAAAATTATTACTCCATATACTATGGATCAAATTGATGAGTTAGCTAATGAGTTAAATACTTGGGCAATAATCATGTGCAAATCTAGTGTTTCATTTGATAATCACTTACCATCTAATCCTTTGTTGTCTTTTTGGTCTTCACATCCTGTAGTTTTTCCAAAAATGACAAGAAAAACCCCTATCATGAATGCTCCAAATATATTCACTGATGGGTCAAATAATGGTACAGCAGCTGTAGTTACCCCTGATCAAACTTTTACATTTTTAGTACCCAAACAATCAGCTCAAAAGGTAGAGCTTAATGCAGTATTACAAGCTTTTGTGATGTTTAAAGATTCTGTATTTAATTTATTTTCCGATAGTCAGTATACAGTTAATGCTATAGTATCCCTTGAAGATGCTGGTAGGATTTCCTGTTCCTCTACTGTTTTCTCTTTGTTTTCCACTATACAAAGTCTAATCTGGGACAGAAAAGATCCATTCTTTATAGGACATATCAGGGCACATACAGGATTGCCTGGAGCCCTTAGTTTGGGCAATGATTTAGCAGATAAAACTACACATGACATACATATTTTTTCTACACTAGAAGAAGCTACAGATTTTCATAAATCCTTCCATGTCAATGCAAATACTTTAAAGAAGCGTTTAAAAATAACTAAGGAACGGGCTGGGGATGTGGCTCAAGCGGTAGAGCGCTCGCCTGGCATGCGTGCGGCCCGGGTTCGATCCTCAGCACCACATACCAACAAAGATGTTGTGTCCGCCGAGAACTAAAAAATAAATATTAAAAATTCTCTCTCTCTCTCTCTCTCTCTCTCCTCTCTCACTCTCTCTTAAAAAAAATAACTAAGGAACAAGCTAGACAAATAATAAAACAATATCAAAATTGTGTGACCTTTTTATCACAAGTTAATCTTGGAGTCAACCCTAGAGGACTGATACCTAACCATATTTGGCAGATGGGCGTCACACACCTGCCAGAATTTGGAAAATTAAAATATTTACATGTTACAGTTGATACTTCTTCCGGATTTTTGATGGGCTCCCTTCATGCCGGAGAAAAAACTAAAGATATTATAGCTCGTTGCTTACAAAATTTTGCCACTGTGGGCGTTCCAAAACAGTTAAAAACAGATAATGGCCCTGGCTATCCTTCTACCTCTTTTAAACAATTTTGCTCATCATTTTGGCATTACTCACATAACAGGAATCCCATACAATCCACAGGGACAAGGCATAGTTGAAAGAGTTCATCAAACTATTAAAATGTACTTATTAAAGCAAAAAGAAGGAATTGGAAAGGGGTATATATCCCCCAAAGATAAACTTAAAATAACCTTTTTTTACTCTAAACTTTTAAAATTTGGATTCATCAGGGCTTAGTGCTGTGGAAAGGCACATGTGTCCAAAAAATGTACATAAGCCTAAGGTACTTTGGAAGGGTATTCTAACAGGACAATGGAAAGGTCCTGACCTAGTGATTGTCCAGAGTCAGGGGTCTGTTTGTGTGTTTCCACAGGGAGAACAGCAGCTGATTTGGATTCCAGAGAGACTAACTAAAGCAATTTCTACAGACCAGAAAGAAGATGACTTGGCTCAAATCCATAACAGCTGATTTCCAGAGCTCCAGTTTAGCTATCCTTACTTCTGCGACAGTGGTTCTCCCACACCTGGAGGGTAATGAATAATGAACACCATTAAGGCCTATTTCAAATGTAAAAAACCTTGGGGCTTGCTTGTGGGAATACCTTCAGACCCATATGCAAGTTACAGGAAGAAGGATGGGATATCAAAAGAAGAGTCAAACCCAGGTGGTAACCAGGATGCTTTTTTCAGTATCTATTTTATTATTGCCTTTTCCCACATCATGAAGTTCTATTTTATTTTTTGAGCTCATACACACCTAGGGTAATGTTTTTCTGATTAGTTCTATTTTTTGACTGTCGAGTTTTTGAGCATTGCAATGGGGATTTCACCTGTGAAAAGCTACAAGGCCTTTACTATTATGTTATGTGTTGTATGTATTGTGTTATGTGTGCACCCTTGTGTTTTGTATTGTATGTCTGTATGTGCGTATGTCCATAGATCATAGATGAGGAGCACTCATGAAAAAATGGATCCAAATATTTTTTTTATTCACGTGATTTACCCGGTTTAATTTAAATTAGGTAAACAGCTGTTGAGGATTGTTTTAAAATGTGGTTAACACATCTGTTTGTTTACTTTCACCTTTCCTTTTCATTATATCTAATTCTATTCAGGATACTAAATTGTTTAGAAAACTGATTTTTTTTAGTGCCTGCTGGAATGTTACTCAATTTTTTTTTAGCCATCACTGCCAGAATTCCTATCTTCATCCCAGTGCTGATGAAGACAAAGATAAAACCAAACTACAGCTTCTGCGATAGCTATCACAACAAACTGTATAAACTGATGCATCAATGAATAGTAACTCAACAAGTGATGCTCAATCAAGGAGTCAATTTTCTTTGGGAGGAAATGGACATATTAATGGATTCCTCTGCTTTGAACTGCTTGCAGAACTTGCCTGGACTATGTGTCACTTGTATGCATTGTGAACTCACATCTGTTGGTGCAGTGAATTGTGGTAGTGCCGGGGTATCTTTGCTGATGGTGTCATCGGTGGTACAATTTTTCCAAAAGGGGCCGTCAATTGGCTTGGTGTCGTGGCATTTTGGGTCCTCCCCTTTCTGCTTGTAGCAGGTTATCCACAAGTATGGCTAAATAATGCTGGGCCAGTAGTCAATGACGGGTAAGATCCAATTGCAATGGTACCAACCTAGGACAGGAGGCTGATGCCTTGAGGTCAGCTCATCCGATGATGGGTAAGGACCATATGTACTATTGGACAACCTAAGACAGGCATGGTCCCTAAGCCATATACTTGTTGTTTAAAAACAAAAGGGGGGGGCTGGGGATGTGGCTCAAGTGGTAGCGCGCTCGCCTGGCATGCGTGCGGCCCGGGTTCGACCCTCAGCACCACATACAAAGAAAGATGCTGTGTCCGCCGAAAACTAAAAAATAAATATTAAAGTTCTCTCTCTCTCTCTTTAAAAAAAAAAAAAAGGGGGGGTGTTGAGAGCCACAACCTAGTCAAGATGGTGCCTGGCATTTTGCCAGAAGGAGTGGTTGAGGGGTAGTGCCAGCAAGCCATTAAGATGATGATGGTTGAGGGGCTGGGGATGTGGCTCAAGCGGTAGCACGCTCGCCTGGCATGCCTGCGGCCTGGGTTCGATCCTCAGCACCACATACCAACAAAGATGTGTGTCCACCATAACTAAAAAATAAATATTAAAAATTCTCTCTCTCTCTCCTCTCTCACTCGCTCTTAAAAAAAAAAAAAAAAGATGATGATGGTTGAGTTGGGCTGTGTATAATTATTGGGATGATGACTGATTGCTGTAACTGGATGATGCTAAATTGAAACAAGCTGTGTATTCAGTTGTGTATATAAACCTCTGCTGTCTGGCAATAAGGCAGCTCCTGCTACCTCGGGTACCAGCTACTTTTGAGTTCTCACGGAGTTCCCCTTGAGTTCTCGCAGGGTTCCAGTAGAGTTCCCCTGGATTTCGCGTGGGTTCTCGAATAAAGTTCCTTCCTGCTTGAATCTACAAGGGGCTCGTGACCTCCCGGTTATTTGTGCCCAGCCAGACTGCGGGACAGGAGTTGTATTTTGAGAGAGGCATTTACAACAGTTAGCTTAAAGGGGCTGAGGCTGGGGCTCAGTGGCAGGGCACTTGTTTAGCATGTGTGAGGCACGGGGTTCCATTCTCAGCACCACGTGTCCATTGACAACTTAAAAAAAAAAATACTGCCCTCCAAACAGGCACCCCGGCTGGTTATAGGCAGACTTCAGGGAGCTGGGGCCTCCAGACCTGCCCCCTCCCCGCCTGCACTCCCCATGGCCCCAGGGAATTCCACCTACGAGCTAGTCCTGAGCTCCCCTCCCCGGCATCCGCGCGACCTCACCGGGGCAGGGAAGGTGCTCCAGGCCTCCCCGTCTCCAAGCCAGCCGCTGCCAGGCGGTGGAGCTCAGGGGCAGATCCGCTGCCTCCGCCCCCTCTGGAGCAAGCCGGACTCCAAGGGCCCCTCTTCCCTGTTCCCGCCTTCCTGAAACCTCGCTCCGGGCCTCGCCTCTGCCCCTGGCCTCGCGCTGGCCTCGACCCCACCAGGCCCGCCTCTACACTCCGCCCACCCGCCTCCGCTCCCTCCTTAGATCCCCTCCACCCCGGGTTCCGGGTTCACCTTGGCCCCGCCCACAGATCCCCCGTCTCCCAAGGCGTGAGGACCCGCCTAGGGCTGTCTCCAGTACTGCCTGAAGGAAGAGTGCTCCCGCTCTGGGGACAACGGTCCAATCCAAGTCCGTCACGCAGACCACACTCGCGGACGGATGGCAGGCTCTGGAGCCTGGGGTTCTGGCTGGCTGGAGAGGCCGGAAGGGCTTGTTTTCTAAGCTCAGGCAAAATCCGGGCAGCCCCTCCCGCGACGCGGCCGAGGAAGGCCCCGGCGCGGGCCTGGTTGTTTGCGTCTGCGCCGCCGCCACCGCCGATGGGTCGAGACACACGCTCGCGCTCGCGATCCGTGGGGCGCAGGGGCCGAAGGCAGCGGAGCCAGAGCGGGAGTCGGAGCCGAAGTCGGAGTAGGAGCCATGGGCGGCGACGCCGGCGGCGCCGGGAGGACGAGCGACGGCGCAGGCGGAGACGGCGAAGCCGGGAGCGCAGGTGGGACGGCCGCGGGCTGGGCTCCGGGAGCTGGGAGACCCCGAGGTGTCGGCGGGCTTCTCGCGGGAGGGGCTGTGCCGGACCGGCCGCGGGAGGGGCTGCGCGCTGGCAGGAGGCCGCGCCGCGCAGAGCCCGCGTGCGGGAAGCTGGTCACTGTGGGAAACGGGAGCCGGGGGGAGTCTAGAGTAGGGGAGTGACAGTCACCTCTGACCCTCGGGCAGGGACTGAGGGGCGTGGCTGGAGTGGCACCAGGGTGGGTGGTCCAGTCGTCCCTGGAAGATGGCTGCCCTGAGGGAGGCGTAGTGGGAAAGTGCGTGGAGTCCGGAGGGACTGGAGACGCAGAGGCCACGACCCTTACCAGTGAGGGGGTGTGAGAGGGAAAAACCGCGGTGGACTCCGGAGCCGAGGCCTCAGCTTCCCCGGGCCCTCAGTCCTCTTCTTCTGGAGATGGGCGCTTGACCAGACTGCCATGAATGTACCTGGCACAAAGAAGAAGGGCTGGCCCAGCTCTAGGTGATTGTGATGCTGGGGCCAGTCCTGCCCATCTGTGCCCTGGAGGTCTCCACGGGGCTTCTCCAGCTGTTTTCCGCCTTCCCTTTGAGTTGGTAAATGAATTGCCACCCAGGATTTCCAGGAAGATCCAAGTCACAGTGTAAAGGAAGAGCTGACCTGGAGGTCGGCCAGGGGTAGTCTGTACACCAAGAGCAGCAGCTGTGTATCCCTGACCTGTGAGGCTCACAGGAAGTTCACACCTGCGTGTGGGGAGACACAGCTCTGGTGGAACGCGGCCACAGGGTGCTGTGTCATAGTCTGTGTGGCAGTCGAAACAAGATATTTACCATCCTGTTCCTTGCACCGAAGTTTCTGAGTCAGGTTGAAGCCCCAGGGCTTAAGTAAGACCCTGGTTTAAATGAGCTTCAACTTAGCATTGGCTCAAGCACAGTGGTCAGCCTTGTTGTCATGCACTCGGCCTTTTTCTTGTACTGTGGTCTGGTGTTTGAGTCACTTACGGTGGTTGGCTGTTAGACAGGTGATTAGAGTTGATGTCGTTCACGATGAAATAACATGATCAAGTTTGTAGTCGATATTCGAAGCCCCCAAGATGGTTGGTTTTCAAAGTTTGGGTTTTTGACAAGAGCTGAATAGGTAAAGCCTTTCACAAAAAAAGTGCTTAGTGGTGGTTCCCTGCCTTCAAAGACCCAGGACATTAAAGAAACCACCCTGGGACCCCATGGTTGACTCCTGCCATCCTTTAGATCAGTCTAAACGTTGCTTCCACTGGGCAGGCCTGCCATGGACACTGTGGCTGACTTGGGTTCTCTGATTCACACCCTTGCAGCCCAGCCAACCCCCACTCTCCCTGCACCCGCCCCCCTCAGCCTTCGTGGCCTCCTGGCAGAGGGCAGGGCCTCCTTGCCGATCTTTGAAATGCCAGGTGTATTTCTTCCTCGGGGACTTTGCCTCTGTTCTTCCTCCTGTCAGAATACTCTTCCTCCACATGTCCCCTTAGCTCCCTCCCCACTTCCTGGAGGCCTCTGCTGCGTGGCACCACTTCAGAGGCCCCTGACCTGTCTAACCTGCAGTCCCCTCAATCACTGCTCTTGCGGTTCTCATCATGTGTATTAAACGAGCTGGGGAGTGTGGTTTGGGGGCGGGACCTTGGGTAGCCAGCCCAAGAAGGAAGTCGTGTCAGTGTTTGGTTCACTGTTGTGTCTCCAAAACTGGGGACAGTGCCTGGCAGCAGCATGCTCCCAGCAGACACGAGCAGCGGGCACTGAGCGGGCCTTGACTGCGCTCTCCCTAGGTCGGAATCGGAGGAAGAACGGTGGCAGCGCCCAGGGAGGCGAAGCCAGAGCCCCCCTGCACCCCGATGGTGCTCTCGGGACCGGTCCTCGCAGTCTGACTCTGGGGAGGAGCAGCTGCAGGGCCCATGGGCCCACCATGGGCACCGGCGCTCTTGGTCCCCCTGCTCCTTAGCATCCAGCGCAGCGTCCCCAGGGCGCCCCCAGAGTCCTGGGGCGATGGCTGCAGCTCTGAGCCAGCAGCAGAGCCTGCAGGAGCGGCTACGGCTACGGGAGGAGCGGAAGCAGCAGGAGGAGCTGCTGAAGGCCTTCGAGACCCCCGAGGAGAAGCGCGCGCGGCGGCTGGCCAAGAAGGAGGCCAAAGAGCGCAAGAAGCGTGAGAAGATGGGCTGGGGCGAGGAGTACATGGGCTACACCAACACCGACAACCCCTTTGGCGACAACAACCTGCTGGGCACCTTCATCTGGAACAAGGTGAGCGGCGGCCACCCTGCAGGCCCTGGTCCTCCCCGGCTGGGTGGAGCTGTGATAGGCTGCATGGGTAGTTTCACTCGTTTTTTGGTGCTTAGGATTGAACCCAGCAGGTGGCAGCACAGGCTGGGCCTTGCTGAACCACCGAGCTCCACCCAGCCCCAGTGACACTGTATTAAAATGTCCTGGTGCTGGGGTGGAGCCCAGGGCCTCGAGCGCTAAGCACGCCTCAGCCTGGAGAATACGGCACACACGTGCACCATGCACCCCAGCTCCCACCACGGGGACTGTGCAGGCATATTCCATGGCTGCAGGTGCTGTGGCTTGTCATTTCGTTCCCTGGCCATGAGGCTGACACCTCAGTGTGCTTTCTCGCCGTGCTGTAGGCCAGAGGTGGCTCTCGCGAGGTTCCTCCCTGTCCTTCTGGCTTCACGTGCTCACTGGCAGACCCTTGGCAGCCCTTGGCTTGTCCTCAGTTGTCACACGACATCCCCATACCTGTGTCTTCACTTGACCTTCTTTTCGTGTCTCTGTCCTGAGCTTCTCTCCTGGGAGGACACAGTCACCAGGAAGCCTAGCCACACCGGGTGACCTTGTCTCAGCTCCCGCACCTGCACGTCTTCTGCACGAGGCAAGCCCACGGGCCCAGTGTAGGGTGTGGACTGAACCCAGAGCAGCTCCCGCCAGTGCAGGGACATGGTGCAGGATGCGCCTCAGCCACCTGGCACCACTGTTCCCCCACCAGTGCCCTGTCACGTTCCGTGCTGGCCCCTCCGGTCCTTCAGATCCCAGCTGACATATTTCCTTTCCAGAGGGGACATGCTGGCCTCTGGCTCCCCTGGTCCCTGTGGGCCCTTGTCAAGAAACTGCTCCCAAACCCGCTGCCGGCCAGATGCTGCCCCTGGTGCTAGGTGCGCAGCCGTGTTCTCCGATGGCTGCTGTGGAGGCAGAGGGCTGTCACTGCCACCGGGCTGGAGAGTCCCTGGAATGGCGTGCCACTGAGGGGGCTCTTGAGCCAGGCCGCCCCAGGGCATCTAGAAGTGTGTTTTTCTGGGTGCCAGGGGGGATCTTGAGCACCCTCTCTTGGTGTTGGGACCCTGGGGTTTGGACAGTCGTGACTGTTAGATGATACTAGAGAGTTTGGGGCCACAGGGACAGAGCTGATTAGATGCTGAGTCTGCATCCCCACGCCTCCATCAAGTGAGAGGGACGCGCAGGAGAGAACCATATCCTCTACGTGCCCTGTGCCCCTTTGGGTTTGAGTTGGGGGAACCATTTGCTTTCTCCCCTTGGTGACCCCGGCAAGGTCGCAATCCAAGGGTCCTTGGTCCCTGTGTCACTGCCTCTGACCTTGCCACATGTGGTCAGGAATCCTGGTGCACTGAGTCCTGGCCTCCACGGGCCTCTGCAGCTGACTCCACGTTACCTGAGTCGGGCCGAGGCTGCCTGCCCTGAGAGCTGCTTGCAGGCCTCTTGTGGGGGCGGGGGGTCAGTTCAGCACCCTTGCTCAGTGGACGAGCTGCTGCTGCTGCTGGTGGCCCTGGTCCTGTGTGCCATGTGGTACTGGGTTGGCTTTGGGCGCACAGTGGCATCAGTGGATGCACCGCCCTGGCCGGGCACTCTCCTCTGCAGAGCAGGTGCTTCTGCTGGTTGGTGGTGTCACAGAGGTGAGGGCTGCCTGTGGGGAACGCTGACGGGCTCGGGGCAGGTGGTGTCTGTGCTCAGTGGTGTGGCTGTTCTCCAGGCCCTGGAGAAGAAGGGGATCAGCCATCTGGAGGAGAAGGAGCTGAAGGAGCGGAACAAGAGGATCCAGGAGGACAATCGGCTGGAGCTGCAGAAGGTACGGGCTTGGGGCTGGCCCCACGCAGGCCCCGGAGGTCGGCTCACCTGTGTGGACAGGCCAGCTTGATTAGTTTATGTGCGAAGTCCGGGGCCTGGACTTCACGCAGCAGGGTCCAGGTGCTCCTTTGAGGTGTCCCTGATCACTCCCAGCTGCTGGGTGTTCAGCAGGAAGGGGACCTCTTGGCCCAGGGTCTCTCTGGAGCCATCCCTGTGTTCAGGGCAGGGGGGCCAGGACCAAACCTGAGAGGGCAGCGGGGCCCCTGGCACGGCCACCCACCGCGGCCTCTCCCCCTGGCCTGCGGCCTCCAGGTGAAGCAGCTGCGGCTGGAGCGGGAGCGGGAGAAGGCCCTTCGGGAGCAGGAGCTGGAGCTGCTGCAGCGGGAGAAGGAGGCGGAGCACTTCAAGACCTGGGAGGAGCAGGAGGACCACTTCCACCTGCAGCAGGCCAAGCTGCGGTAGGTGCCGTCCCGGCCACGCCTGCTCCCACACGACGCACTGGGCCGTTCCTCATCCACCTCACAGACAAGGAAACAGCCACACACCGTGTGTCTGAGCCCCAGGCCTGGCCCCTCCCTGCCGTGCTGGCCATTGGCCACACAGGCCTCAGCAAGGGGCTTGCTCCTGGTGCCCTCACCTCTTCACCCCTCAGATGGGGCTAGGCCAAGGTTAGCTCCTTGAACAGTCCCTGTGGGGGCAGAGCTGAAGCCCAGGGGGAGGTGGTGGCCGCTGTCCCCTGGCCCTGACTTGCCTTTGCTTCAGGGCCTCTGCGGCTCTTGCTGCAGACCTCACACAAGCCAGGCCCAGGGCAGCCCAGGAGGCCCTCAGAGCCACCCCCATCCTGCCTGCTCCTCAGGGCACACGCCAGCCTCCGCCTCCTGGCTGCTCCCTCACCGCCTCCTGCGGGAAGCTCTTCCCGGGGTCAGGAAGGAGGCTGTGCTGCTTCTGACTGACCCCACCGTCCCCACCAGCTCCAAGATCCGCATCCGGGACGGGCGGGCGAAGCCCATCGACCTGCTGGCCAAGTACATCAGCGCCGAGGACGACGACCTGGCCGTGGAGATGCACGAGCCCTACACCTTCCTCAACGGCCTCACGGTGGCCGACATGGAGGACCTGCTGGAGGACATCCAGGTGCGCGGGCCCCACGCCCTCCCTCAGGACACGGTGGTCCCTGCTCCCCGGGTCCCTGTGGGACCTTATCCAGGAACTACTTCCAAACCCGCTGCCGGCCGGATGCTGCCATGGCGCTGGGTGCGCAGCCATGTCCTCCGCTGGCAGCGGCGGAGGTGTCACGGCCGTGGGGGCTGGAGGGTCCCTGGAAGGACGCGGCCACTGAGGGGCTGCCCCCGCCAGGTGTACATGGAGCTGGAGCAGGGCAAGAACGCGGACTTCTGGCGGGACATGACCATCGTCACCGAGGATGAGATCTCCAAACTCCGCAAGCTGGAGGCCTCGGGCAAGGGGCCAGGTAACTGCGGGGCCAGCATTGCCCCAGCCAGGGACCTGGGGGATGGCAGGCATGTTCCTGGAGCACGGGCAACCCCTCCAGGTCCTGAGGTCCTGGTGCCTGTGCAGTCTCCACCGCCTTGTAGTCATTTGGGGGCAGTGGAGGCTCAGGCCCTGGTTGAGCATCTGCCCAGTTGGAACAGCACTGTCTCTGCCTAGAATGGCGCTGGGCCTGGAGTCCAGGCTGCTCAGAGCACAGTGAATTGTCTTTAGTTGCTGATTCCAAGTCTTAGGTCTGTTGGCCAGAGGGCCTGGGGTCCTTCTAGACCCTGTCCAGTCCCGTGTGGCCTCTTGACCCTCTGCCTACCAGCAGGGTTTGAAGAGCAGCCTGTCAAGCAGGGGGTTGGGCCGTTCCCTCTTGCCCTGCCGTGTGCCCCTGCAGCTGTGTGCTGGCTCCACCTGGCATGGTGCAGAGAGCCTGTGGAGCACTGCTACAGGAGGCCACCTTGGTCCTGGCAGGCAGGGAAGGCCCCTGATGAGCGCATGTGGGGACCTGGGGAGGCAGGCGCGGGGTACCCAGACGCAGACAGCAGAGCCTGTGCGTGCCTGAGGCCAAGAGAAGGCCCCTGGGAGGCCACTGTGCACAGGACTGCGGGGACCTGGGGGCAGGTGGGGCTCTGGTCTTGGCTGCTTCCTGCTGGTGAGGAGGGACTGTACCTGGCCCCAGCCTGTGGTAGATGGTTGACAGGCTTCATGCGGAATAGGGGGCTCATGTCGTGGGTGGCTCTCCCTGCCAGGGTGCAGTGTCATCCATAAGACTTTTCTAGGGGGGGAGTAAGACCGAGAGGGTCACACAGCTAGAACTGGCAAAGCCACAATCTGGAGTCTGGCTGCCGGGTCCATCCTCCCAGCCTCCATATGGTCCTGGAGGGTGTGTCGAAGGAAGTCTGCAAACCGGAGCCATCAGTACTCAGGCTAAGGTCCCCAAACTCAGTGTCGCTCACCTGGGTGGGATCAAGATCCACAGCCTAGCCTCCCCTACTTACCATTCAGAGGCCCCAGGGCCAGAACTCAAGACCGCGCTCCACGTCTGTCTGCCTCCAGCCTTATTCTGGGGTGGAATCTGGCCAGGGTGGGAGTAGTGAGGCCCAGAGGAGGGAAGGCTGGGCCGAGGCAGGGGCAGGGCCGGCCTGCTGAGCAGCCCTGCCTCACCCACTGCAGGGGAGCGCCGGGAGGGGGTCAACGCCTCCGTCAGCTCTGACGTGCAGTCGGTGTTCAAGGGGAAGACGTACAGCCAGCTGCAAGTCATCTTCCAGGGCATCGAGGGCAAGATCCGGGCCGGCGGGCCCAACCTGGACATGGGCTACTGGGAGAGCCTGCTGCAGCAGCTGCGGGCCCACATGGCCAGGGCCAGGTGAGCGCAACCACCTTGTCCCCTCTCAGGACCTTGCTGGGAACCACTGCAGAGCTGGGCCCTACAGGAAGGTGATGCTGGGGCCACAACCCCCAGGAGTCAGCCTCTGACCCCCACCTGGCCCAGCTCTGTCTCTGGCCTTTAACAAGTTCTGACCAGCTCCAGCCACCAGTGCCTTGTCTCCCTGGTGTCAGGCATCACAGGAAGCCCTGGGCTGGCTGTCCCTGCCTGCCTTCCACAGGCCCCGCAGCCTGCCGGCCGCCGGCCTCTGGCCTCCGCAGCTGTGTACGGATTCCCAGCGTGCTTGGCAGCAGCTTGTAAACACAGCTCTGGTCCCTGTGCTGTCTGCCATCATCATTGTGTAAACGCCTCCAAATCCGATGTGTCTGATCAGGGTCCCACTGGGCCCCCACTTTTTTTTTTTTATTGTTTTTGGTACTGGACTCAGGGCCACATCCCCAGCCTTACTTTGTAATTTATTTAGACACAGGGTCTCACTCAGTTTCTTAGGGCCTCGCTATTGCTGAGGCTGGCTTTGAACTTATGATCCTCCTGCCTCAACCTCCTGAGCTGCTGGGATGACAGGCGGGGCTACTGGGCCCAGCTGGGCCCTACTTCTGACCAGTTCCAGATTTGGCCTTTCAGTTCTTACCCCTTTTGTATGCCCTAGGACAGGGACCTGCACCTTCCCTGCCCCACCCCCGTCACCGACTGCCATGGATCCTTATGGCCAAAAGCCTTGTTTTGGGGTTGCAGGCTCTCAGCCTCCATTCCTGGGAAGAGAGGCAGGGTTGGGAGCCGGTCAGAGGGTGCAAGGACAGGGCGTCCCCTCAGCCCGGCTGCCCACTCTATCACAGGCTCCGGGAGCGCCACCAGGACGTGCTGCGGCAGAAGCTGTACAAGCTGAAGCAAGAGCAGGGCGTGGAGAGCGGGCCCCTGTTCCCCATCCTGAAGCAGGAGCCCCCGTCCCCCAGCCACAGGTGGGCGCGGGCAGGGGCGGGGCGGGGCGGGGCGGGGCGGGGCGGGCGCAGGGCTCACCCTGGGCTCTCTGCAGCCTGGAGCCGGAGGAGCCAGCCCGCACGCCGCCCGGGCCCTCCGTGGAGGGCCGGCCCACCGAGCCCGAGGGGGACGCAGCAGCGCCGGCGGAGGGCGACGGCGAGGGCGAGGCGGTGCTCATGGAGGAGGACCTGATCCAGCAGAGCCTGGACGACTACGACGCGGGCAGGTACAGCCCGCGCCTGCTCACGGCGCACGAGCTGCCGCTGGACGCGCACGTTCTGGAGCCCGACGAGGACCTGCAGCGCCTACAGCTGTCGCGCCAGCAGCTCCAGGTCACAGGTGGGCGGCGGGGCTGGCAGCCCCCGGAGGGGGAGGGAACGTGGGACGGGAAGCTGAGCCCGGGTGACGCAGCCCCCGCCCGCAGGAGACGCCAGCGAGAGCGCGGAGGACATCTTCTTCCGGCGGGCCAAGGAGGGCATGGGCCAGGACGAGGCGCAGTTCAGCGTGGAGATGCCGCTGACCGGCAGGGCCTACCTGTGGGCCGACAAGTACCGGCCGCGCAAGCCGCGCTTCTTCAACCGCGTGCACACGGGCTTCGAGTGGAACAAGTACAACCAGACGCACTACGACTTCGACAACCCGCCGCCCAAGATCGTGCAGGGCTACAAGTTCAACATCTTCTACCCCGACCTCATCGACAAGCGCTCCACGCCCGAGTACTTCCTGGAGGCCTGCGCCGACAACCGCGACTTCGCCATCCTGCGCTTCCACGCCGGGCCGCCCTACGAGGACATCGCCTTCAAGATCGTCAACCGCGAGTGGGAGTACTCGCACCGCCACGGCTTCCGCTGTCAGTTCGCCAACGGCATCTTCCAGCTCTGGTTCCACTTCAAGCGCTACCGCTACCGGCGGTGACGGCCGGGCCCTGCCTGGCGGCGTGAGGCTGCGGGACCACGGCGGACCTGCCCCTGGCCCTGTTTCCCCGTTTGTGAAGTGGGTCGCCACAAAATCTGCTTCAGAGCTGAGGAGACCACAGGACAAGCTGACCTGGCAGTGTCCTGACGTGTTCGGAGCCACAGGGACCTTGGCAGCAGTCACTCGGACCTCCCCGTCCAGGAGGCTGCATGGGGCCCAAGGCCAGCCTGCACCCTGGGAAAGTGCAGAGGGTGGCCAGCTGGGCAGGAAGCAGGAGAGGGGCCCAGACATGGGGGTGCTTGCTGGTCCTGGGAGATGTGGGGCAAGGTCCAGCCACCAACCTGTCACAGGGCAGGTCAGCCCCTGGACAGGTTCTTCCAGGACCCTCCCTCCCACAGGCTGGCCATGCTCAGGGTGGCAGCAGCAGAGGCTGGACCGTCACGTTCCAGAAGAGACCAGGCTGTGCAGCCAGGGCCCCAGGAGCTGTGGGATCAGTCCCCACCCCAGTGATGGGACACATTGGCCATCACCTGGGAGACGACCCGCTTGGGAAGTGTCATTTCTCAGCCACACAGTCCCCCAGGAGGTGCCCCCTGCATCCCCTTTTCTCGGGTGGTTGAGGGCCAGATGGGAGCCCCAGCCCCACTCCTGACCTTCCTTCCCAGCAGCCCAGGGGCCTGTTCCCCCAGGACCCACCCGCCACCTCTTTGACCTGGAGATGATTTTACTTTGTTTTCTAAAAAGATTTTCTTAGGTGGGAAGAACTCTTGCTTTCCTTCTCTCGCCGTGGCCTGTTGCCCAGGGCGTCTGGATGAGGCAGCTCCGGGATGCAGAGTGCTGCCAAGCGGCTCAGGGCCCCGCCCCACCGGGCCCTGTCTCTGACATCTGAGTGCCATGGTGCAGTGTCACAACCAGGGCGGTTCAGACAGCCACCATGCCTAAAAATAGCCGGCAGCCCTTCTGGGAGGAGCCCGCCTAGTCCCTGGGCCTCCTGACTCCACTTCCCAGAGCAGCTGTGGCCACCCCGCAGCCCCAGGAAGGAGTGTCACAGGCTGCTGCTCGTCCAGGCCAGGGTTCTCAGGAGGGTGATGCCCGGCCATGTCCAGGACTGTGTCGCTCTTGTGACGGGGAGCGCCTGGCATGGAGCGGGCACCCACCAGGGATGCTGCTTGGTACCTGGCATGCCAGGCCTGCCCAGGCTGTAGCTGCAGTGCCCAGCTTCCCCTGGTGTGGGCACCTCCCCAAGTGTTCGCCACGTCCTGGAGTGCGGAGGACTTCTAGTGATCCTCCTGCCTCAGCCTCCTGGGCTGCTGGGATGACAGGCGCGGCCACTGAGGGCAGCCAGTGCATCTGACCAGGGATGCCCACACCTGCAGTCGGCCACTGGGAGGCGGGGGCAGGAGGTTCTCAAGTTCAAAGCCAACCGGACAGCGTAGACTGCTTTGCAAAGAAGGGCTCGGGCAGCCACGTGGTGGGGCATGAGCCCAGCACGTGGGCCCTGGGGCTCCCTCCCTGTGCTGCCCACACTCAGAGGGGCACCCTCCACGCCAGGCTGAGCTGGTGCAGTGTGGGGACCACTGGACGTCACTCATCCATCAGGTGATCCCTGGCCTGCGTCACCCGGCGCAGAGCACAGTGGAAACGGAGCTGATGGTATGGCTGACTGCAGTTGCCGCCAGGGCTGCTGTTACGGTGTGCACACCCATGTCCTTGGTCCTGGTTCCTCTTCGCCACACCTGCCTGTGGTCCTAGCAAGGTGTTGACTTGGGGGCCCAGGATGTGGGCCTCTGGAGGGAGATAGGAGCACCGAGGAGGAGGCCCTGGAGGATTGGGCTCCCTGGGGGAATGGCATCAGGAGAGGGCGAGGCCTGCCTTGAGGGGACAGGGCGACAGGTGAGCTGGGGCAGGGACACAGAGGGGCTGCATGCCAGGCCAAGGAACTGGATCCTCACGGGGCGCCACAGGGGAGCGTGGCCCGGCAGTGTGTCAGGGAGATGGGCCAGCTGGGGCTGGAGCGGTCCTGCACCCACCCAGCTGCCCCGGCTCCCACCCAGCCTCTTCCTTCCCTTGGAGATGTTCAAGGCTAAGAATAGCTGCTCCCTGCAGGAAGCCGTGGCCACGGGGGGCACATCCTGAGCCTGGCCTCTGTTCCCACCATCTGGCCCCAAGGCCACCGTGCCTCTTCCCGCCTGAGCCTCCTGTGCGCCTGCGTGTGGGTAGGGACCAAGCAAGGCTAGAAGCTTTCCAGCCCCGAGCCCAAGGTGGAGGGAGCCCAGACCCCCAGGTCAGGTCCCACAGGTGGCCTGGGCCACCCTCTCTCTGGGCCTGTCCCCCCCTCTCGTACGTCACACGGACACACTCCCTTACTCCCACCTTGCAGAGGCACCTTGAGAGGAGGTGCTGTGGCCACGCCAGTCAGCCCAGCCCTCGGGAGACTGAGGCAGGAGGATGGCAAATTGGAGGCCAGTCTGGGCAACTTGGTGAGACCCTGCCACTCCTCGCCAGGGCACTTGCCTCACACGAGTGAGGCTCTGGGTTCAACCCAGCACTGAAAAACGCGGAAAGTCAAGTGTCCTGTGGCCCCCATCCAGCCTCTTCCAGAGGAGACATTGTCCTAGTTATCACTGGGCTGGGGACAGAGGAAGAGTGAGCGAAATGGCCCCCTCAGCCTTCCATCATCCCCCGCCCGGGCCCCAGCCCTCACCCTCTTCCTGCCTCATCTTTTTTTTTTTTTTTTTTTTTTGGTCCTGGGGATTGAACTCACTACATTGCTTTGGGCCTTGCAGAGTAGCTAAGGCTGGCCTCAAACTTACACTATATTTCTTTCTTTCTTTTTTAACTATTTAGTTTTTAGGGGACACAATTTTTGTTTTTATGTGGTGCTGAGAATGGATCCCAGTGCCTCACGCATGCTAGGCGAGCACGCTACCATTGAGCCACGACCCCAGCTCTGGCCTCAAACTTTTAATCTCCTGTCTCAGCCTCCTGAGCTGCTGAGATTGCAGCTGAGCACTGCCTGCCCGTCTCCCTCCCTGTGACCAGTCCCATGGTGTCTCCTGCTCTCCCCCTCCAAAATCAGGCCCTGCAGCTCCTTCCCCTGCCACATGTCCCAGCCCACAAAGGCACGGTGGTCTCTGCTGCGTCCCTTCCCACACAGTGCCTGTCTCACCCCACAGCCCTGCTAAGTCCCTTGGCCCAGCCTTGCCTAGGGCTGGGGGTCCGAGTCCAGCTCCTTGTCCAGCCTTGGGAATCCTCAAGGGCAGGCCCACCTCGTGGGGGGCATGAGGGCCGGTTAGAGGGGCTTTACAGAGGGTGGGGCCTGCCGGGTGCCTGGGCGTGGAGGGGTCTCCCTGCCAGCCAGAGAGGAGCCAGGCTTAAGAAGACCCAGAGACTTGGGCAGTGGGATGCGACCGGGCTCAGCCCTCCAGAGGCCTTCAGTGTGGGCTGGCGCCGGAGGCAGGAAGAGCGGTGGGCGGGGAAGGGGCTTCCGGACACTGAGGGGAGGCCAGGCAGGAGCCCATCCTCCTGGGAGCCTAGGGGGCGGGTGGAGCAGGGTCAGGGCCCGGATGGCCATCCTGACACGCCAGACCCTATGGGGCCAAGCTCTGGGCAAGCTCAGGCCAAGGAGGCCCGGCATCCCCCGCCCAGCCCCTCCCTGTGCACGGCCTCAAAGGGTGACCCAGGCTGTGGGCCCCTCACCACAGGGCAGGCACCCTGGGCAGGGAGGACCCCTGCAAGGCCGCCTCTCTGCCAGGACCTCTCCAGGGCTTGTCCGGACCCCGCCCTCTCCAGTGCCATGCCCAGCCTAGACAGACCTCCCCTGCCTCCACATCCTTGAGTGGGCTGGGGGCTGGTGACAAGCCGTTTGCCTGGGGAGCCTGCCCAGCCCGGCCTCAGCCTCCTGGCCTCCCTCCTGTCACCATAGCCACCTCTGGAAGGCCAGCCCCCACCCTGGGATCCCCTGCTGCTCCTCACAGGGGCCTTTCTCATCCAGGGTCTAGTTGGAGGGACAGGTCACCTTCCCCCACTGACCCTGCATCTTCCACATGCACCACCACAGGGACCTCAAAACGATAAATATTAGGCACCTACTGTGTATCAGACCCGGTCCCGCCTGGTTGGCCAGCGGGGCCCCTGCCCCAGGTCTGGGCCTCTGGGGAGCCGCTCGCCCCGCCCCCTCGGGGCTCAGACCTTGAAAAACAAAACGCGGGAGCCGCGGGGAAGGCCCCCCCAGACGGCCGGGGACCCGGGCCCAACTCCCGAGGGGCACCCCTGCCCCCTGGCTCCGCACCCCTTCCCCTGCAGCCTCAGGGATGTCCCTGGCGGCGTGGGGCCCCCCAGCGACCTTTGGCGGGCCTGAGGGGCGTGGCCAGCGAGGCCGAGGGCAGGGCTGGTGAGTGTCGAAGGACAGAGACTCAGAGACTGGGAGACAGGACGCGAGAGCTGGAGCACAGGCTGCCCAGCGTCCCGCACCCACCCCGCCCGGCTGCCCGCGACCTGCTCCTGGCCGGACCCACTGCAGGGCCTGCACCACGCGGGGGCCGCCCTGCACAGACTCGGGCTCCCCAGCTCCCAGGACCCCCCCGGGTGAGGTCTGCGCGGGCTGTGGGGTGGGCGTCTGCCGAGGCCGCAGGCCCCGGTATGTCTTGTGGGCGTGGCCACTGGCGAGGTGCCCGTGTCCCTGCTGGCACAGAGGGGGCCTGGCACCCTGCCCTGCTCCTGTCTTGGCCTGGGCAGGGCCAGCGGGCATCCTGAGGGCTGCCTGCTGGTGTGCCCAGCCTGGGGAGGGTGCCCCCCGGGCCGTGGGTGAGTGGCTTGCTGTTCATCTGTGTGCCTGCCTGTCCCTGTCCCCTTAGGCTCGGCTGCTTGTCTGAGTGCTCTGTGTGTGTCTTCCTGTGTGCAGGTCTGTCTGCTGAGCTGTGTGCCCAGCCGTCTACCGTCTCCACCGAGTGCCGGGGCCATTGGTGTGATCACTCTAGTGTTGGGCTCCAGTAGCACCCAGGTCCACACCCGACCCCTGGTGCTGTGGTGGGGAACCCCACTGGGTAGATGAGGAAACTGAGGCTCAGAGGGGGCCACCTGAGGGGGGACCGAGTGAGGCTCCCCACCGAGGGTAACTGCTCTGGAAGCCCTGCCACACCCTCCATCCACATGGGGGGCCTACTGGTGTCACAAACAGGAAAGACTCCCGGAAGCTGTGCCCTGTGGCGAGGGGAGGCGGGCAGCACCTGCGCGTTCCTGTGTCAGGCACCCGTCAGTGCTGACTCCCTGGGAGGGGCAAGGGTATGCAGGGTGCACGCTGTGGGCATTTGGATCAGAGTCCAGTGCAGGGGCCAGGGCTGGCCAGGTCTGCAGGTCCAGCTGAAGGCACTGGCCTGGGTCATGGTCAGAGGCTTCAGGAGTCCTGAGAGGTCAAGGTCACTGCACTCCTGCCGGCCGCCCCCAGGGCAGGCAGGGCAGAGGCAGGTGGCAGATGCCCCGGGGCAGAGCAGCCAGATGCCTACAGGAATGAGCTGCCCACCCCCATTTCACAGAGGGGAAGGCGGAGGCCAGGCTGGGCTGTGCCCCAGCTTGGAGGGGCCCGGAGGGGACAGAGGCCAGCGTCTCTCTGGAGCAGCAGGGCTGGTCAGGATGTGGGGCCAGGGCGGGGGCTGGGTGTGGAGAGGCAGAGGGCCAGGCTGAGGCCACGGCTGCGAGGTGACGCTGGCGGGAGGGGGCCCAGCAGAGGAGGGGCCTGGGGCTGGGAACCAGAAGGCACATTCCACCCAGAGCAGAGGCGGCGCCGGCCGACCCGGACGGACGCCTGCAGCAGGGCTCTGGATCTGTCCCCAGGAGGAGCAGGAGCTGAGAGAGTCCAGGAACCCGGGACCGGACACGCGCCCATCCGAGTTCCAGAAGCTCAGCCCTCAGATTCAGGAACCCCGAGGCCTCTGGACTCCAGAACCGGGGCCCAGGAGAACTCCAGAACCCGGGTCCGCAGCTCCCGGCCCGGCTGCAGGTTCAGGAACTCTGGCTGCAGGCGCTCAGGCCCCGCCCCTCCGCAGGTAGAGGGAGGAGCTTCTCCCAGGGCCACACAGCTCAATGGGTCCGCCACAGATGGGGTCCCCTGCTGCCCATCCTGGCTGACGCAGGAGGCCACGGCAGGTCCGCCTCCTGGCCTGCCAGCCATTTTACCTGAACCCAGGACAGGGAGGGCGGAGGGGGCCTCCCTGATGGTTCTCACCCTCCCCCAGGCCAAGGGCTTGGGGTCAGGCCCGGCTCCAGCCATCAGCAGTGTGAGGTGCCTGGGTGTGTGTCCAGGGTGAGCGGGGCTCCTGCAGCCCCAGAGTGGGGGGCAGGAGGCACAGGACCTGCGGCCACTCCAGGCAGAGGCTGGGCTGGGCCGTGGCCAAAGGCAACGTTCAGAAAAGCACATGGCGGCTGGGGGTCCCAGGGACCCCCAGCCCCAGGCCCCATCTGAGCAGCAGCGCACTCCTGCCCGCCACAGCACAGGGCCTCCCTCGTGGTGGTCTCAGGGAGTGTCCTGTGGCTCTGGGCCTCAGTTCCCCAGCTGGGGGGCCACCCACCCCGGTGGCAGAGGCCCTGGCTCTTGGCAGGAGGGACGCCCATGGTGGCCATCAGGAGCTGGGTGATTCATAAGGATCCGCAGGGAGGAACCGAGCCAGAGGAACATGCCGGGTCCAGGATGAGCTGGGGCGAGGCCAGTGGCCGCCCGCTCAGCCTCCAGCAGTGAGCCCCAGATGGCCACCACCTCCCAGGCTGCAGGAGTGTGCGCCTGTGCCCTGAAGCCCCCGGCCCCTCGGCCCCCTTTACAGGAAGGGAAATGGAGGCTCCAAGCAGGGATGTGGAGTCCAGGCAGGGAGAGGGCATGAGAACTGGCCTGGGCAGCTTGAGGCGACTGCTGCCCACAGGCCCTGCCGCTGGTCAGCAGCCCCGGTCAGTCTCAGATCAGCTCCAGCAAAGTGGCCACCTCTGCGGGATCCCCAGAGCCGCCTGTGCCCCTCACTGCTCCGCCCAGGGCAGGTCCAGCCCTGGCCCCTGAGGATGGAGAGCAACTCAGGGCCGTTCTGGACTCTCTTGTCCTCTGTGGTGTCCTCAGGAACCAGCAGCCGAGTTTTCCTTCTTTCTTTTTCTTTTTTTTCTTTTCTTTCTTTTTGGTACCAGGGTTTGAACCCAGGGGCACTTAACCACCGAGCCGCGTCCCCAGCCCTCTGGTTTTATTTTGAGACAGGGCCTCACTGAGTTGCTGAGGCTGGCTGCACACTCCTGGTCCTCGGGCCTCAGCCTCCGAGCCCTGGCCTGCAGGGCGCTGGCTGTTGATGGAGCTGCTTTGCGCTCGTTCACATCTGGCCTTGGTTTCACTGTGTGGCCGACCTGCAGCCCACGTGGTGTCTGAGCAGCTGGGTGTTGGGTTCTCCCTGGGCCCCACCCTGGTGCCCACTGCCCTCATGATGGGTCCCTGCCCCCAAAGCTGGCTCTTTGTTCCCACATGGAACTGGAACTTTAGGGTTATTTCTTATTATAAAAGTGACGCACAGAAACGGAAAGCGGCCTCACACTACGCGTCCCAGGAGAGTGTGGCCAGGCAGCGACACGCCCCTGTCCCAGCACACCCAGGGGAGGGACCCCACGGGCCTTCCCAGGATGGCCTAGCAGCCGGCTGGCACTCTAGCTGCGGCCGGAGGCCGGGTCTCCATCTCTGTGACTGAAGCATGCGCTGGGGTCAGCCACGTCCAGCTTGGGTGTGCGGGAGGCCGAGTCTGAGGCTCAGGAGGGGAGCCCCCACCCCCAGGCGCCATGGTGGGAACCGGGGCTGGAGTTCGACCCCGGCTCCCTGCCTTCCTCTAGGACGCAGAAAACGTCCCCTGGTGTCCCCTGAGGAGGGGCCCTGGCCTGTGCCCTCGAGCCCTTGAGACGGTGAGACTGGAGTGGGCATGGCGGGGGCCTCCCAGGGGCGGTCCAAGCGGAGGAGGACGCACCTGTGGGAAGGGAGGGCGGAGGGGCGCGTGCCCTGGGGTGTTGAAGGTTGTGCGGGAGTTCTCCACAGTCACGGGGAGGCCGCGCAGGACGAGTGCAGCCTCCCCCTCTCTGCCTCCCAGGTGTGCCGCCCCAGTGCCGGCCGCCGCCTGCAGCCTGCGCCTGATGGGGTGGTGACGCGGCTCCAGCGCCATGTGGTCCAACAGCAGTGTCCTGGGGCCCTGCTTCCGCCCCACAAACGCCACGCCCGAGGAGCGTCGCCTGGTGGCCTCTCCCTGGTTCGCGGCCTCCTTCTGCGCCGTGGGCCTGGCCTCCAACCTGCTGGCGCTGAGCGTGCTGGCCGGCGCGCGGCAGGGCAGCTGCTGCCCGCGGTCCCCCTTCCTCGCCCTGCTGGGCGGCCTGGTCCTCACCGACTTCCTGGGGCTTCTGGTCACCGGGGTCCTGGTGGTGTCCCGGCACGCCGCGCTCTTCGACTGGCGCACGGCGGACCCCGGCTGCAGCCTCTGCCACTTCATGGGCGTGGCCATGGTCTTCTTTGGCCTGTGTCCCTTGCTGCTGGGGGCCGCCATGGCCTCCGAGCGCTACCTGGGCATCACCCGGCCCTTCTCCCGCTCGGCGACCGCCTCGCAGCGCCGCGCCTGGGCCACCGTGGGGCTGGTGTGGGCGGCGGCGCTGGCGCTGGGGCTGCTGCCCCTGCTGGGCGTGGGCCACTACACCGTGCAGTACCCCGGCTCCTGGTGCTTCCTCACTCTGGGGCCGCAGCTCGGTGACGCAGCCTTTGGGCTGCTGTTCGCGCTGCTCGGCGGCCTGTCGGTCGGGCTGTCCTTCGTGCTCAACACCATCAGCGTGGCCACCCTGTGCCACGTCTACCACGGGCAGGAGGCCGCCCAGCAGCGCCCGCGCGACTGCGAGGTGGAGATGATGGTCCAGCTCCTGGGCATCATGCTGGTGGCCAGCGTCTGCTGGATGCCGCTGCTGGTGAGTGTGGGCAGGGCTCCGGGGAGGCTCCATGCGCCTGGTGACTGGGCAGGGGAGCATCCGGGCACTGAGAGCCTGGGGGGTTCCAGGCTGCCACTGGGGCCCCGGGGTGGACCTCCCAGGGGAGGGCATCAAAGCTAAGGTTCAGGAGGATGAGTGGGAGTTCACCTTCCAGATGAAACTGGGGAAGCATTCTGGGTGGAACCAGGCCAACCTCACTTCCTGATGCTACCTGGTGCCCGATGCCGGGCTGGACCTCAGCCGGGCCAGTTGGTCCCTGGGTCGGGGAGCTTGGCTGGTGGCAGGAATGCCCAGGCCGCTCTTCATGCCCCGGAGGTCTGAGGTCCTATCATTGAATGGCCGTCATCTGCCATTTGGGTGCTATTTTTTTCCCCGTATCCACGGGAGTCAGGACGAGAAGCCCAGGTCAGAGCCATGCTCGGTCCCCAGCCTTGCCCAGGGGCTTACTGCCTCAGTCTGGTGGTGCCCTCTGAGGGGGGAGGGGTTAACAGATGGCACCTTGGGCCACTGATCCTGGTGGACACTTACCAGGCACAGGAGGGCACGTGAGGCCCTGGAATCTGCCCAGCACCACACACACAAAAGGGACAAGATGTCCACCTTTCCGTGTGTCGGCAGACGCTCACTGAGCACTGACCGCGCACCAGCCGGTCCATGGGCAGACACCATGGAGGGCAAAACTGACTGCCCAGAGCCGCCCTGGTTTGCCCAGTAGACGAACTCCTAGGACTCCTAGGCATCCTTCAGAGCCCACCCCCCCAGGGCTGGGAACACGGCAGGGCCCGTTCTGGGCGTGGAGGGGCGTGCCTGTGACGCCTGGGGAGGCCCAGGCCAGAGGACTCCAACATCCAAGGGCTGGGGAGGTGGCTCAGGGTTAGAGCATCCCGGAGTCAAATCCCCAGTTTAAAAAAAAGGAAGGAGAGAAGGGAGGGAGGGAGGAAGAAGGGAGGCTGCAGGAGCCTGGAGGCTGAGGACGGGGAGGAGGAGGCTACTGCAGACCTTAGGGGTGAACTGTGTGGAGAGCTGGGGAGGGGCGAGCGCTCCAGGCCGAGGGTCCAGCCCAGCAAAGGCCCTGGGGAGGAGCTTGGCATGTTGGGAGCACAGTGAGGAGCCCATGTGGGCGCAGCAGAGAGATGGTGGGAGGCAACAGGAATGGGGCAGGGCAGGTGGTGCAGGGCCAGTGGCTGCAGGCAGGACGTGGGCTTGGGAGGTGGGAGGTGGGAGCCCTGGAGGGCTGTGCGCAGAGGAGGGGCCCCAGTCAGGTGCTCGCAGGCGCCCTCTGGCGGCTGAGGGGAGGACAGGCTGGAGGAGCCCAGCTTCAGGAACCCTTGCGTGGTTGGTGAGGGTGGGCCTGGGGTCTGCCTTCCGTCCCCTCTGTCCCCAGCGGCACCCAGCACACAGTAGATGCTTAGGAAACAATTTTAATGTAGCAGTACATTTTAATAAAATACGAATTATTTTAGCGTACTATACATTTTAATTATAATTAGTTGTAATTATATAATATAGACAATTATATTTACTTTGTTATCAAAACTAATAGTCACATTATTATACAAGGTTTGACGACATAATGCATAATTCCTCATGTTATGTAATTATATGCCTGCCTTGAGTTATTATCACTAGTAATTACATTCACAATGTAATCATTATGTCACTCTCAAAAATCATGTTGTACAGTAATTTATTAAAACATCTCTCCTACATTTTATGAGTATAAACTTCATATTTAATGAAATGTGTTGAAATAACCAAGTATAGCATGCAGAAATATAGCATGTGTAAAATAACTGTCTTTTGGCGGGCGAGGAGGCACACACACCTGTAATCTCAGCGACTCAGGAGGCTGAGGCAGGAGGATTGCAAGTTCGAAGTCAGCCTCTGCAACTTAGCAAGATCCTAAGCAGCTTCTTGAGACCGGGTCTCAAATAAAAATTGAAAAGGTTTGAGGGTGTGGCTCAGCGGTTGTTGCCCCTGGGTAACTTATATGAGATGTGAGTTAATACAGCAGTGCGTCCCAGTGTGGCTGGGGAGCTCAGGAGACCGCGGAGGGGGAGGTCGGCAGTGTGGTTTCGGTGCCTGCTCTCTCACAGGTGCTATTTCATGGACACAGCAGCAGCAGCTCAGAGAGGTCGGGCAGTTCTCCCCAGGTGACCCAGCAAGGTGCACTTCAGAGCCTGCTGCCCGCTAACTCCCTGGCCCTCGCAGGTCTTCATCGCCCAGACGGTGCTGCAGAACCCGCCTGCCATGAGCCCGGCCGGGCAGCTGTCCCGGGCCACGGAGCAGCAGCTGCTCATCTACCTGCGCGTGGCCACCTGGAACCAGATCCTGGACCCCTGGGTGTACATCCTGTTCCGCCGCGCAGTGCTGCGCCGCCTGCACCCGCGCCTCAGCGCCCGGCCCAGGTCCCTCTCCCTGCGGCCGCCACAGGCCCAGGGCGCCAGACTGCAGTAGGGCCAGGAAGGACCGGCCCCCCATAATCCCGTCCCCTGTCACCTGGCACCCGCCTGTCCCCATGGCCCAGGAGCTGAGGCTCTGAGTGGACCGCGGACCGGAGCCGCGGGAGCAGGGACCGCCCTCTCTGAGGTCCCCTTCTCCCCAGCCGCGGACCCTTCGGCGCCCCAGGAGGGGCCAGGAGCACGGCTGGGGGAGCTCAGAACGCGGGACTCCCCTTCCCCAAACCCCGCGGAGGTGCGGGAAGCCGCGGCTGAGGACCTGGACGCTGGGGAGCCGGGGGCTCCCTCCGAACCCCGCCTGAGGAGGCTCTGCCTGGGGTGTAGCGGGGTCCCCCCTTCATGCCGAAATATATCTCTGGGCCCCGCTGTGTGTTCCTTCGCTTCCGGCCTCCGCCGGCCTCGGCCAGGAAGGGCGCGGGGCTGTCGGGCCTCCCCGGTTACCGTCGGGAGAAGAGAGGGAGGGACGGTGGCAAGAGGGTGCAGAAGCTTCCTCCAGTCCCCGCAGCAGGCACTCGCAGGGCGCAGGGCGCAGGGCCCCCGCACAGCACTGGGACCCGGGCAGGTACTCGGAGGCCCAGGAAGAGCTCAATAAGTGCACGGCACACAGCAGGCGCTGGCGGGCATTCGCTGACCACCCATGCCCAGCCCCCTCTCCTTGGCCGCCCCACAGTGACACAGGGCTGCTGCAGGGTGCCAAGTGCCTTTATTGGAGAGCAGCCGCCTCCCCCTCCCGCCGGGTCCGCTTACACCTCCAGGCACCTGAAACCCAAGCCCCATTCTACCCCCTCCACACCTGCTGGGAAAGGAGGTCACCTGCCTCATCTGGGGGGCAGGCTGGGAGGGACAGGTGAGGAGGAGGCTGCAGGAGCCAGGAGGGGTGTCCTGCCCCATCGCGGGGGAGGGACCCTGACTCCCTGAGCATGGAGGAGGGGCACGGGGGCTGGGCACTCACAGGACCACCCTGGGGACAGGACTTGAAGTGGCAGATATGGTGGGTCGGGTGGACATCTGGGGCCCCAACTGGGGCTTGGGGGAAAGGGCTGGCTCCTGGGGGGTTTCATGTCCCAGATCCTGGGCTGAGGCAGAGGCCCAGGGGCTGGAGTTGGGCTTTGGGCAATGGGCCTGGGGATGGGGGCTGGGCTGGGTTGGCTGAACTCCAGGGTCAAGGCTGGGGGTCCGTGGGTGGAGCCTGCGGCTAGGGCTCAGCTGGGCCACCTCTTTAGGTGGCTCTAAAGCTGGGCTGGGCTTTTGAGCTGAACTGAATCCGGGACTGGCCTGGGTGGGACTGGCCTGGGTTCCGGGGCTGGGCAGTCTCAGAGCTGGGCGGAGCTCCAGAGCCTCGGGGAGTGCTGGAGCTGAAGGGGGTTCAGAGTTGGGCTGCACCCTTGCCCTTGCCGGAGTCCCTGTGCCAGACTGTGCTCAGAGCCAGTTAGCTTCCCTAAGTCCCCCTGAGGACCAGAGGTGGCCTGGGGTGTGGCCTTGAGCTGGGATCTAGTGCTTGGCAGGGGTTTGGAGCCCAGTAGAGTCCCAGAGGTTGGTGGAGCTCTTGGATGGTGCTGGGTCCTAGAGCCTGGCAGGCTCCCAGAACTGGACAGGGTCCTGGAGCCCAGCCCCAGGGCTGCACTGGACTCGGTCGCAGCAGGACTAGACTGGACTCCGGCACTTAGCTGGGTTCTAGAACTCAGCTGGGTCCCAGCTGCTGCCTGCATTTCAGAGCCGGCTGGGTTTTTAGAACCAGACTGTGCTCCAGAACTGAGCTGAGTTCTGGGGCTGGGTTGAGCTCTGGAGCTGGGCCAGGCTGTGTGGTCTGTCTGGGTCCCAGAGCTGGACCATGCTCTGCAGGGAGACTGGGGCTCAGCACATTGCCTCGTTCCTGAGCTGGGCTCAGGGGCAGGGGGCGAGCCGGTGCTGGTCTGGATTCTGGAGACAGGCCTCGTTGTAGCCGTAGGCTGGGTTATAGAGCTGAGCTCAGTCTCAGAGCTGGACTTGGACTCAGGACGGGGGCAGGTAGTTGGAAGCAAATGGGTTTTAGAGTAGAGTTGAGGTTTGGTTCTGGATTGAGCAACAGCATGGGACCAGCTTTCTGGGCTGGCCTGAGTTCTTGGATGGGGTTTTGTCTGAGAGCTGACCTTTAATCCTGAGCTGGCTTGAATTCTATGGCTGGGCTTATTCTGGAGTCTCACCTGGGGTCCAAAACTAAGTGGTGCTCCCAGGCTGGCCTGAGTGTCCAGGTAGGGCCGGGCCATGCAGGTGTCTTGAGTCATAGAGACAGGTGGAGTTTTATGGCCAGGCTTAGGATGAGAGCTGGACTGGGTTCCAGAACTGCGATTAATCTCCAAACTGAGCAGAATCTTAAAATCTGTCTGGGTTCCAGAACTTGGTCTGCTGTCAGGGCTTGGCTGAATTCTAGAGCTGGCCTCAATCGCAGAAATGGCCTGAATTCTAGAAGAGGACTTGGTCTTGGAAATGAGCTGAGTTCTAAAGACAGGCTTGGTCTCAGAGCTGGCCTGAGTTCTAGAACAGGGCTTTGTCTCAGAGGTGAGCTGGGTTCCAGAGTGGAGTTTGGTCTCGGTGCTGGTCTGAGCTCTAGAATAGGATTTTGTTTCAGAGCTGAGCTGGGTTCTGGAGCTAGACTTGGTCTCAGAACTGTCCTGATGTCTAGAGCCAGATTTGGTGTCAGAGCTGAGCTGGGTTGTAGAGTCAGGCTTGGTCTCGGAGCTGGCCTGAGTTCTAGAACGGGGCTTGATCTCAGAAATGAGCTGGGTTCTGAAGTCAGGCTTGGCCTCGGAGCTGAGTTCGGTTTCTGAGTCTGGTTGGTATCTAGAGGTGGGTTCTAGCTCAGAGCTGGCCTGTGTTCTAGAGCAAGATTTGGTTTCAGAGCTGAGCTGGGTTCCAGAGTGGAGTTTGGTCTCGGTGCTGGTCTGAGCTCTAGAATAGGATTTTGTTTCAGAGCTGAGCTGGGTTCTGGAGCTAGACTTGGTCTCAGAACTGTCCTGATGTCTAGAGCCAGATTTGGTGTCAGAGCTGAGCTGGGTTGTAGAGTCAGGCTTGGTCTCGGAGCTGGCCTGAGTTCTAGAACGGGGCTTGATCTCAGAGCTGAGCTGGATTAAAGAGTCAGGCTTGGTCTCAGAGCTGAGTTTGGTCTCCGAGCCTGGCTGGTATCTAGAGGTGGATTCTAGCTCAGAGCTGGCCTGCGTTCTAGAGCAAGACTTGGTCTCAGAGCTGAGCTGGGTTCTGGAGTCAGGCTTAGTCTCAGTGCTACTCTGAGTCCTAGAACAGGACTTGATCTCAGAGCTGAACTGAGTTCTGGAGCCAGGCTTGGTCTCAGAGCTGCATTTGGTCTCTGGGCCTGGCTGGTATCTAGAGGTGGGTTCTAGCTCAGAGCTGGCCTGGGTTCTGGAGCACAGTTTGGCCTCAGAGCTGGGCTGCGTTCTGATGAAGGGCCGGGTTGTGGAGCCAGGTTGGGACTCTGAAGTGGATTGGGTTCTGGAGCAGGGCTGGGCTTTGGGCACCGGCTGGGATGGCGGGGGCAGTGGGCTGGGCTGCGGGCTGGGGCTGCGCTCGGCCCCGGGGCAGACTAGCCACAGGCCTCCCTGGCCTCTGCGATGGCGGCCCACACCTCCACCACAAACTCGTCCGGGAAGGCAAACTCGCCCAAGACGGAGTCTAAACAGCGCGCAAACTCCCGGACGCTGCCCGTCTTCTTGGATGTCTCCACCATGGTGCACGCTGCGGGCCGTGCGGGAGGGACGTGGTGAGGCTGCTCCTGGCCTCGGCCTGCCCGGGGCCCTTGCCTCCTCCCGGGGACTGTCCTCCCTCCAGGGACCCTCAGCTTACCCGGGCCCCTTACCCAGCTCTGGGTCCCGAATGCCCATGTAACTCTCCAGCAGGTCGTCCACCTTCCGGGACGCCTCCTCCTCAAACTCGCTGGGCTGGGCACAGGGGAGGAGGCCGAGGGTGAGGAGTGCCACCCAGCCACCCGCCCCGGGGAGGAGCAGCTGGGACACCCAGCATCAGTGCTCTGGCGCCACCCGATGGCCCCGCCTCCTCCCAGGACCCGCCTCAGGGGAGGGGAACGGAGGCTCGGGGGAGCCTGGGCGCCCGGCCCTGGAGGAAGCCCCACTCACCGCCTCCTCCACTGTGGCAGCACCCCCAGAGCGGAGCCGCAGGGTCTCCCTCCCACTGGCCACTCGTGCTTCCATAGGACATTTGCTGCCCCTGCTCCTCTGGCCGATCATATCTGGAGGGAACAGAGTGGGGACAGGGGTGTTCTGGATGTGGAGAACCCCGGGAAGCCACCAGCTGAGCTTTCTAGAACCTTCTTGCCCTTCACCTTCAGAGACCATTCAGGTTCCACTCTTCCTAAGACACGAAGCCACAAGTCCAGAGGGAGCCACAAAGCAGCCAGGCGGAGACCGACATGTCCATCCTGCCCTGGACACTTCCCAAACCTGCCTCTTCAAAGGACTCCCTTCGGTGGCTGGAGGGTTGGGGTCCTCCCTGGAGAAGTGGCTCTCCCTTTTAGACAGATCTAAACCCCCCCGCTCCTGTCTCCTGGGCCTCCTCCACCATGTGCCAGGCACCGTTGGAGTCTGTCACCCTAGAATGGTACCACCCAAAGGGCCACCCACGTCGGGCCAAGGAGGGCAGCCCATGTTGATCCACAGGAGGAAGTGGCCGTGATGGTGCACATTCTGGAACAGAGGCCCCAGCAGGGTGGACCTGTCCCCAGGCACCCTGGGCCGTGTCTGACATCTGTGGCTGTCGTGAGCTCCTGGCCAGAGTGGATGGAAGCCAGCGATGCTGCTCAGCACCCTGCAGTGCCCAGGACACCCCTCCAGAGAAGGGTCCAGCCCCGGTGTCCACAGTGCCGAGGCCGAGAGCCACCGTCTGGAGCAAGCTTCCTGCCTCTCCCAGGGGCCAGTCTCAGATTCCCTGTTGAAAGCACCTTCCTAGAACACGCCAGGTGTCACGGGGCCACCTCACAAGCTCTCAGCCGGCCAAACAGTTGACCTGTCTGACCCCTCTGCCCGAGCTTTCCCCCGTCCTCCCCCACAACTGACCCCCTGGTGGTCTAGAAAGTCCCTGCCCGTTCTGGACACAGTGCCAGGAGCCTGCCATGCACAAGAGGCATCCAGAAATGTCCTCTGGGTGTGTGATGCTGGGGGTGGAGCCCAGGGCCCCACGTCCAGGCAGGCACTCTGCCCCTGAGCCCGGCCCTCCACACCGTCCACCCTGTCCCTCCTCCACTGTCCCAAGTGCCCGCTTCTGGTCGCTCCCCCCGCCAGCCCAGGTGGCTCTCACCGAAGGCTCTCTTGGGCTGCACCAGGCGCAGGGTGAAGGGTTGGGACTTGGGCAGCTCCCGGAGCATCTTGGCCACCTCGTAGTGGCGGCAGCCGACGATGGAGTGGTCATTGATGGCCTCGATGCTGTCGCCCACACACACTGCCTCGATGCGGTTGATGATGCTACCCTCCTTGATCCTCTGTGGGCACCCAGAGCTGCTCTCAGGCCACCCAGCCACCTCCCTGGGGTCCCCAGAGCCTACGTAGATCCAAAGAGGCAGTCACTCAAGTCAGATCCCCAAACACCCAGGAAGTGACCGTCCACCCTAGGCACCTTGATGAAGGCATAGCCAGCCCCATTGTCGGTGATGGTCAGTCCCAGGGCATCTTCTGTTTTGGTGACCTCTACCTCCTTGGTCTCGCCACGCACATGGGCAAAGATGAAGTCCTCCAGCCCTATCTGTCCACCCAGAAGCTTCTGCATGTCTACCTTGTGGCTGTTGAGGGTGCAGAATAAGATCTGTGGGAGAGGGGGGCCCGAGTTCGCCTCAGCCCTCGACTCTGCACCACCCTGGGGTGTGTGGGTGCAGAGCCCCAGGAGGAAACCGAGGTGCCAAGGCAGCCCTCGGGGTTGGCGGGGGTTGGGATCTCAGAACGGGGATGTGGGAGAAAAGGAAGCTGCCGACACACGGGGTCCCTCTCAGCCACCTCCCGAACCCCGACTTCCATGTTAAACCCCGGAGGAGGTTTTTTTCAGAAAAATGGAATTTCCTGGCGCCCCCTTCGGGCTGCACAGTGCAAGGACCTGTCTGGAAAGCACCAGCTCCCAGCCTCCAGAGCCACGGACCTGCGGACCCCAGGCACCCGCGCCCAGGCACTCGGGGAGCTCCTCCCAGAGGCAGGGATCCATCCTAGCTGGGTCCACGGAGCGGGCCCTGGAAGAGCAGGCGCTCCTGACCCAAGACCTGCTCATCTTTTGCGCAGGGCACCTCGGATCCAGAGGAGCATTCCTGAGATCTGGCGAACCGACCTCCGCAAGCGCCCGGCATGCGGGGGTCCTGGGACCCGAGGTTTCCTAGGAATCTGGGATCCGCGGGCTCCCGTCTAGGGCCCAGGCTCGGTCCCTATCCCCGCTCCGCCCAGCACCTCGGGCGCGGGAATCGGGGTGGGGGGCACTCACCTCGGTGGGCGCGATTCCGAAGGCCTCTGCGATCTTGGCGTAGAGCTCGCGGACGTTGGTGAAGCCCTCAATCTTGCCGGTGGGGCTGCCGTGCGCCAGCTGCGTGCGGAAGACGAGGCGCGGGCGCACGCGGGGCGCGGCTGGGGTCTCCGCCAGGGAGGCTGGGGGCACGGGGGCGCGCGGGGTCTCAGCCCCCGGGGCCTCGCGGGCAGCAGCGCTCTCCATGGCCGGAGGAGCTCCTCCACCCACCCAGGCTGCCGCCGCCGCCTCCGGATCCACCGCTTCCTGCAGCCTCCCCTCCCCCTGTCCAGGGCGCGATAGCCGAGTCGCCCTGGTAAGGCGATCCGGGAACCCGAGCCGCCCGGGAAGGCGATACCATGGGGTGGGGAGGGGGGCATGGGCCCCAGGTGTCCGGGCCCTGCCAAGGCCAGCTGCACCCTCCCTGGGGACGTCTGGCGGTCCGCAGGGGCCTGAGATGCAGATGCAGAAATAACAAGGATCGCAAATAAGGTCGGGGACAGCTCCGTGCCCTGGCGCTCACTCTCTGCTGCGTGGGTTCTTTAATTCTTGCAACAGACTTAAGAGATGGGGAGGGGCGTTATGTTGGTATAATGTGAGCTGCTGGGCATCCCTCCTTTGCCCACAGCCCTCCATAGCTCCCACTTCCTTTTGAGTCAAAGCCCAAGTCCTCCTGTGATCCAGGAGACCCTGCAGGACCTCTCCTGTCCCCTCACTGCCTCCCCCTTCCCTCTCCCCTCTGTTCCAGCCACACAAACTCCTGACTCTGCCTCCAAAGCCTTGCCCCAGAGCTTTCGCACAGCGTGCCTTCTGCCTGGCTCACTCCCCACCTCTTTCAGGACTTTGACCTCCTGCTTGCACCACCTCTAAACCTACCTTCCCCAGCGTTGTCTCCTTAGCATCTAAAGACAGTAGATAGTTCACTTTCTCCCCTGTGTCCTGCCTGCGTCCGTCCCTATCTACAGGCTCAGCTCCTGGAGGGCCTGGGCCTGGTGTCCTTTTTTAATTCTTATCATTCTTGTAGTTGGACACAATACCTTTTTGTATTTGTCTATTTTTATGTGGTGCTGAGGGCCGAGCTCAGCACTTCACAGGTGCAGTGCTCTACCGCTGAGCCTCGACCCCAGCCCCCCCTTGGTGTCCTTTATTCCTGCAGCATTGCTACACAGAGCGGGCACTCAGGCAGTCTTTGGTGAGGACAAGGATACCCAGCACAGAAGCCTGCAGCCCCCTGGGGCTGTGGGATTGAACCACCTGGGCATCCATCAGCGTTCCTAGACAGGTGCATGGCACACAGCCACAAGGCAGAGCCTGAGCAGCCTCCTGCTGCCGAGGAATCTCACGAACCAATCATTGGTGGGAAGCAAGTTTCAGGAGGCCTTGGGCAGGAAGGAGAAGTTGCTATCGCTTAGAAAGCTGCCCAGTGAAGCCAGGGAGGGGTTCACGCCTATTGTCTGGGTACCCGGGAGGCTGAGGCAGGAGGGCCTATTCGGAGGCCAGCCTGGGTAACTTATTGAGGGCCTGGCTCCCTTTGTTTCTCACCTGCCCTGAAGGGCTGGGGGTTGAATCCAGGGCCTCATGCATGCCAGGTAAGACCCTGTCTCAAAACCACAAAGGGCTAAGAATGTGGCTGTGACAGAGCGCCCCTGGGTTCCATGCCCAGGACCACAACCAACCAACCGACCTGCCAAACATGATACCAGCCACAGTGTGGGTGGATCTGAGGACCTGGCGCTCAGCCTGAGCTCAGACACAAAAGGACACAGTGTGGGTGGGAGTCCACTCACAGGAAGTGCCTGAATCAGAGACAGGAAGTGGAGTCTGGCTGTCAGGGTCTGGGGGACTGGGGCACAGATACTCATAGGGACAGGACTTCTTTTTGGGGTGGTAAGAATGTTCTGGTAGTCAGTAGAAATGATGGTGGCCTAACAATGTGAATGAGCTCAATGCCACAGAAGTGTCATTTCATCTCATCTCATTTCATGAGATGGTAGCCGCAGCTCAGGGGCACACAGCACCATCCCACCACTGCAGGAGACCAGCTGGATGGCCACGGACCCCTGCAACCTCCTGAGCCCCTCTGTGCTGAGCCCACCAACCGCCCCACGAGCACAGGGTGGATGCTGCTCTGTGGAGGTAGGAGGGCAGGCCTGAAGTCCCTTGCTGGTGTCCCAGAGGCCCTGTGTGCATCTCCTGGCCCACCCACACCCCAGAAACTGCACACTCACAAGCCCGAACGCAAACGGCACTGTGTTTATTGCAGACGTTGGGGTTGAGTAGGGGAAGGTCTGGCTCCCGAGGTCCCTCCACTGGACAAGGGGTTTGCACAGCCTTCCCTGGTGAAAGTGGTCACCAGGGTGCCCCCTGCCTATAAGGCACACGGTGCCGCCCTCTTGGTGAGCAATTCGGGGTCCCACATCGTGCGGGGGGGTGGCCACGGAGCCCCACCAGGTGTGCAGCAGTCCTGTCTGGGTCCTGTGCTGTGGCCAGCCCCAAGAGGGGAGCAGGCCTCTCTAGCTCTGCGGCCACAGGGTCTGGCTACAGCTCCAATGCCCAGTGCTTCCTCTGGGTTCAAGAAGCTGGGGAGACTGAAAGCTAAAGGGATATTGTAGAAATTTAATTTTAGGGGGGCTGGAGCCCCCAAGGTGCAGAATGGGGCCTAGCCCCTAAGGGGGGACCCCCAGCCTCTCCTTCACTGGGGTGGGATAGAGATGAGCCCACAGCTGCTTATCTGCGTCCTGAGCGGCCCATTCCTCAGAGGTGCTCGCTGTAAGGGGAGAGAGGAGGCCCCACATCAGGGCTCAGCACCCACCATTCCCAGGAAACCCAGAGGCCAGGCCCCCAGCTCCTCCCAGAGTGGAGCCCAACTAACCTGGGCACCTAGGATCTACCCTGAGATTTGGGGACGTTGTGGACCCCACCTGACAAGGCTATACCCTACCAGCCCCTCCAGTACTCCCCAGGGACCCCTCTGGTGACTAAGCTGGGGTCCAGGCCACAGAACCAGGCACAGACCTGGCGACCTGGGCCAGGATCTCCTTGATGCGGACGATGAGCCTCTCATGCTGGGCTGGGTCGCGCTCGATGGCCCCATGCAGCCGGGCCATGTAGAAGTCCAGTGTGCCCAGCGTCGGCGTCTCGCCAGTGCCTGTGGAAGGCGGGCAGGTGGTCAGCAGCCCCGTGGTCAGCAGCCCCAAGGACTCACAGGGACTGGCTCCCTGGGGCAGAAGACAGGGGTTCTGCAGGAAGGGGTCCCGCGAGGGGGATCACCGGCAGTAATAGTGGGGTGGGGTCGGGATTGGGTTATCTGGATATGGACGCCGCGGGAGGCCATCAAGGTCAGCTGTGGGCAGGAAGCTGGACGGTAGGGTCTTGTGAGGAACCCGGCTAGTGGTGGTGGGGGCCTATAAGAGCGGAAGACCCCGCGGAGTGGGGTGCAGGGCTAGAGGGCACGGAGGGGGTGGTGCTAAGAAGTCTGGGGTTAGTGGGACAGGGAGGGCAGGGCAGGGGCGGGCCCCAGGGGACGGCTCAGGGCTCAGTGCGGGGAGGGCCTGAGGTCGGAGGGGCGGCGAGGAGCGGCTCCTGTGGTCTGGGGGAGCTGGGGAGGTCAAAGGGGCGGGGCTCCCTGGGCCGGCAAGGGATGTTGGGTGACCGGGAAATAAGGCGCGGCCAGAAGGGACGGGGCGTCTGGGGGCTCGGGGCGCTCGGGTCGGTCTGGGGCGGGCTGGGCGGGGCTCAGAGGCGGGGGCGGCCCGGCGACCCGCGGCGCTCCGCACCCGGCACAGGCAGTGAGGCGAAGCTGGCGGTGAGCGCCTGGCGCACGGCCTGGAGCTGCTGCTGCAGCGCCAGCGTCCGCCGCTCCTCCAGCGCCAGCTCCTGCTCCAGGCGCTCGCGCGCGCTGCTCATGCTCTGCGTGTGTCTCTGCAGCACCGCGTTCTGCTCCTCGAAGGCCACGTTCATCTTCCGCAGACGCCGCAGCTCCGCCTCCCGCGCTGCAGCCGGGGAGCAGGTTAGAGCCTGGAGCTGGCCCTGCGACCCCGCCACTCGTCCTTGGCCCGAGCTGTGCTACCCGCCCCACACCAGCCCCCAGCTTAGAGGAGGCGACCCCGCTTCCCCTTTCTCCCACCGTGGCACCCTCTTGGCCCACCCTTGAGCACACCATCCACGTCCATGCGCTGGGCTCTTAGGACTCCATTAACACTCACCTTTGTTTTGGTCCAAGAACTCTTCAGTGAAAATGGGAACATCGAAGGTGGAGAAGCCGTCACAGTCTCCACCCTGGGGCAAGGACAAGGTGGCAATTTGGAGGGAAGGCAGACACACCCCCTGGATGTTCCGGGAGATGGCAGTCATTTAACATCCACCAGAGGGTCTAGAAACCTCCAGATCTCTCCCCCAGGAGCATGCTGTCCCAGGAGGAGGACATCATTACCTTGTGTCCATTCAAGAGAGTGTTCATGAACCCGGAGCCCGAGTCCTCTGGTGGGGGAGGGAGGAGGGCAGGATCAGCCTTCCAGTGGCCACCTTCGCACAGGCTGTCTGCCGCCCCTCCCCTCAGTCAGTTCTTTCATCCTGGTTCGGGCTCCCCACGTGGTCCCCCTTGCAGCACTGAGGGACCCTCATGCATGTGTAGCCGGTTATGTGTCTTTTCTCTCCATGGAGGGGACCTCTGCCTGGGCAGGGGTCAGCACCATGCAGGGCAGGTGCCACACACTGGCCTCCAGCAGACTCACCTTTCTTGATCTTCTTTTCTTGGATCTTCTCAGCGCACATCTTGTAGGCCTCTGACTGCTGGTAGGCCCGCAGCTCCTTCATGTACTGCTGCTTCTCCCGCTCGGCCTCATCCAGGTACCGCTGCGGGACAGGGCAGCATCCAGAGGCTCAGCCCAGCCCGGATGACAGCCCTCCATGGCCAGACTCTGCCTCCCTCACCCAGGTCTGGCCCTGCCCCACCCCCCTAGCCTTCCATAGCTCCCTGTGCCCTCAGGATGCTGCCCAGGGCACTTCACAGTGCCCACCTTACCTCCCACGGCCCCAACTCAGCGCCTTCCTCCCTCCTACATGACCCCCCTCCTCTAGGCTGCTAATGCCTGGATTGTCCCTACTCCATGCCGCACCGTTTCTGCTTGCTGAAATATCACTTTCAACAGGTGCAAACTGGAAGCGGATTTGTTAAATCTCTTCAATGCTTTTGCAATTTTAAAACTAATTACCAGAATTTGAGACTCACAAGATTTCACCAACAAATATGGCCCCCATCTCTACATCTTTAGGTATAACATTAAATTTTAGAACTATTCTCCCCTGTTGCTAATTATTGCCAACTTGGGGTGGGTGTTCATGGGTGCTCATTTTTCCAAGCAGAACATGAACCCTCCACATGCTTTGAGGGACGTGGCTGCAGGGGTGTCCGAGTGGGCTGGGGGTCCCCCTCACCTGCTTCTCTGCTGGCTGCAGCTTGCTCCATTCTGCTCCCAGCATCTTGGTGATCTCGGGAAAGGGCAGGTCCGGGTGGCGCGTGCGGATCTGCTCACGCCGCTCATTCAGGAAGCGCACGTAGCCTGTCACCGGGGCCTTGGGCCCATTCGGAAGAATCTTCTTTCGCTTCTTGCCCTTGGGCCAGCCACGCTTTTTCACTGGCTGCAAAACCCCTCTGCGTTATTGGGAGGGGCCTGGAGGGCAGGGGCGGGGACTGCGCGGGCGGGGCTAGACGATGGCCGGACCTAGTTGGAAAACCGGGAAGGACTGGAGGTATGACGCGGCCAAGCATCCGGACCTGGGTATTAGAGGGGTTCCCTGACCAGGGGAGGGCATCCGACTTACTAGAGAGTGGGCAGAGCCCAGGGATGTGGTTGGCTTGGGCTATGGGCGTGGCTTCTTGGTGGGGAGGGTGCGGTCCCCAGGGAGGCGGGGAAGTGGGCGGGGCCCTCGGCGTGGGCAGAACTACCACTGGCATTGGGCGGGATCTGGGCTCAGAGGCAGTGAGTCTGTTAGGGGCGTGGCATTTAGCACGGGTGGGGTGGGGTCTCTCTCTGCTTCCAGAAGAAATCGGGGCTGTGGGAGGAAGCTCCAGGAATTCAAATCTGGTCTTGGGCGGGGCTTCGAGGTTGGGGGCGGGACCCCGGGGCCTCCCCTGCTGCAGGGGAAGGACTCTCACCTCCTCTTCTTGGGACCCCTTCTCGCCGGCCCGAGGGCCCTCACCGCGCTCCTGCTTGACAGCCACCACGAAGCCCCCATGCTGGCCCGGAGCCTTGCCACCCGCCGGCCTGGGACGAGGGGTCATCAGGATTACTCCCACCCTGGAGCCTTCTCTACCCGCCACGCTCGCTCATCCTGAGCGTTTTGAGACCACGGAGCCCACGGAGCTGGCCAAGAGGGGCATGAGTCCGGGGAGGGGTGGGGCCTCCCTGACCTCGAGGGGGTCAGGATCAAGGGGTCGAGACTGCCTCAACAGCGGGGAGACCCGGGAGTCCTGGGAGGGACTGGAGCCCAGGAGCGGGGTCGCAGGCTGGAGTCTAGGGAGAAGCCCGTGGAGATCCCCGACCCGGGTGGGGGAGTCAAGACCCCAAGGGGTGGGAGTCCAGGAGCTCGGACAGGGCGGGGGGCAGCGCACTCACGCGGCGGCCGCGCCGGGCTGCTTGGGACCGTGGGACATGGCCGCTCCGGGCCGGACCTGGAACACAAGCAGGCAGAGGTGTGGGCTCTCGAGCCCCGGATGGCGGGGTCCCGCCCCACCCCGACCGGGAGCCGCAAATGCCGGGCCCGGGGCGCCTGGCGGGGGGAGCCGGATCCGGGGGCGGGGAAGTCCTCGAGGGCGGGCGCCCCAGGAATCCTTTGTTGGGCGATCGCTCCCCGGGAGGCCGGGCCGGCTTCCCTCCCGCCCGGAAAGGGCCCCGCCCCGACTCCCGGACCCTGGCGCCCCCGCCCCCTCGCAGGACCCCGAGTTCCGCGGCTGTTTTCACCTCCAAAGAAACTTTCCCGGACCTTTCGACTGCGGCGACGCTCCAACCAACCGCCCCGAGCCCGCCCCTGCCGGCCGCTCCGCCCCTCTCCGCCCCCGGCATGCTAATGACAGTCGTGGCCTGTGGCCCGATTGGGTGCGGCATCCCTCTGAGGCGTGACTATGCAGATGAAGGTCGGCGCGCCCGTGGGTGATTGGCTGAGGAGGCTGCAGAGGCGCGTGAGAGGTGGGGCGGGAAGACTGCGGGCGGTGCGTCAAGTTCGGCTGCGCTCGGGACCAATCAAGGGCTCCTGGAGGCCTCGCTGGGCGGAGCCTCTTAAAGGGCCAGTAGGCGCGGCGCGAACTGCTCCTCCCAGGCTGAAGCTGAGGCTCCCCGCCCCTGCCGGATCTGGGAACCTGCAGATCCGGGTTGGTCCCGCCTCAGTTTCCATGGGGACAGCGGTAGGTTGCTAGGGAAGAGGTTAAGGTGTCCAAGAGGCCCCGCCCTTGCGGTAGGGCTAGGTGGACCTGTTCTTAACGTCTTTCAAAAGCTGGGGAGGGGGAGATTCCCGTTTATTCACTTAACTTGCTGTCCCTGTTATGTCGCCGTACGCGGTCTGGGGCTTCTAGGCGCGGGGATTGCTTCACCCTAGGACCAAGGTTTTACCTCCTGTGCAATAGGTTTACTGCACGATGCCCAGGACCAAGAGGCTGGGGCTGGGGCTCAGTGGCAGAGCGCTAGCCTGGCCTGTGTGAGGCACTGGGTTCGAATCTCAGCAGCACATACAGATAGATAGATAAAGGTCCATTAATGGCTAGAAATAATATTTTAAAAACAAAACAAAATAGAGGCTAGACAGACAGGGTCTAGGTCAGGCTGGGGATGGTATCATGAGGAGGGCTGAGAGCATTTGGGAACGGATAGTGGGGAAGAAAGACTACAGGGATCTGCGAATGTGGTGGACCGGTAGGGTACGCTGACCTCTGTAGCCTACCCTGGCCCATTAGACCCTAATCAATCTGTCCACCCCCAACACACTCCTCTCCCTTCCCTCCCTGGCTCCACGCCCCCTGCTGTTTCCCAAACCCATCTCATTCTTTTCCATATGCTGGGCCTTTGCTGTATCTTACTCCTGGAAAACCCTTGCCCCAATACCTTCCTGCCTCTCTCCTGGACCTCGTTTAGGTATTTGCCCAAATGTTGCCTATTCAGCAAGGGTTTCCCAGGCTTGTGGTCCATCTCTTTCCCCCCACTCCCACATACCCCTGTGAAGCAGGGTAGAATCAATATATATATATATATATATATATATATATATATATGAAGGAGACATAAAGAAAGAGGGGCACTTAACCACTGAGCCCCATCCCCAACCTATTTTGTATTTAGAGATAGGGTCTCACTGAGTTGCACAGGGCCTTGCTTTTGCAGAGGCTGGCTTTGAACTTGTGATCCTCCTGCCTCAGCCTTCAGAGCTGCTGAGATGACAGGTGTGTGTCACTGTGCCCCGCCAAGAAAATGTAATTTTGATTTAAATTTCTTTATACCAGGTCTGTCACTCCCCAAGCCAGTTTCTCCCAGGCCTGCCACTCTCAAGTTTCTGGAAACCTGTAAATATTAAAGTTACTGCAACTTCACCAGCTTATGAAAATCACCTTGTACACTGTTAGCCTACCAGTAGATTAAGAGAGATGTGACATTTAAAAAAAAAACTTTTTTAGTTGTTGATAGACCTCTTTTTTTTTAAGAGAGAGTGAGAGAGGAGAGAGAGAGAGAGAGAGAATTTTTAATATTTATTTTTTAGTTCTCGGCGGACACAACATCTTTTGTTGGTATGTGGTGCTGAGGATCGAACCCGGGCCACACGCATGCCAGGCGAGTGCGCTACCGCTTGAGCCACATCCCCAGCCCCAATAGACCTCTTTTTATTCATTTATTTATATGCGGTGCTGAGAATCGAACCCAGAGCCTCACACATGTCAGACAAGCACTCTACTACTAAGCCACAATCCCAGCCCAGAAATGACACTTAAGAAACCTGTCACCTAGGGGACTTCCCAGTGTTGTCTACGATGAGATCATGGAGACCATGGCAGTCTAAAGATCCTCGGAACCAGGGCTGGGGTTGGGGCTCAGCAGTAGAGCGCTCACGTAGCACGTGCAAGGCCCTGGGTTCGATCCTCAGCACCACATGGAAATAAATAAAATAAAGGTATTGTGTCCAACTACAACTAAAAAATAAATATTAAAAAAAAAATCCTCAGAACCACCCTGTCAATCCCACAGAGCTTCCAGGCCACCTTCCCCAAGTTTCCTCTAAAGGAAGAGCCCAAGAACCTCAAAAGAGTCTCTTGCTCTGGCATGGCCCACAGGGCATCCCCTGCCTTCCTAGTCAATCTCCGGGTCCATGGACATGAGCTAAAATTCCCCCCCCCCCGGGTTGGTCAAGGACCCCACTTGTCCTGAGCCCCCCCATCTTTGGGAATTGCTCATGACCCCCTTCCTGTGACATCTCTCCACGTTGATGTTTCCTGTCTGTGACCTGGCACTGCCCCTAATCGGTGCTTAGTGTGTATTGCTGAATAAATGCATGGAGGGATCCTGTACATGGCTCGCAGCCCGGGCAGCCAACGTGAAAAACAGCAGGCAATTCCTGAAAGGGTGAAGTAAACGTGGAGTTACCATTGGATTCCACCCTGCATCCCGCGCCTGGGAAAACAGGCGGTTCAAGCACACACGTCAAAGGCTCGCTCGGGGATGGGGAGGCAGCTGGGCAGACTGCTTGCCTAGACCGTGGCCTCCATTCCACCCCAGCACCAAAGCAAAGACCAGAGTGTCTGAGGATGTCAGCAGTACTGTGGCTCAGAAGCCCCAGAAAGTGAAAGCATTAATTATTTGACAAGGAATCAATCAGTGAGGTGTGCCATGTCCACACAGAAAATATTGTTGGCCATGAAAACGGAAGAAGGCCGGTGTGACAGACACACACCTGTCAACTCAGCTACTGGGTGGGCTGAGGAAGGAGGACCGCAAGTTCAAGGCCAGTCTGGGCAATTCAGTTAGACTCTGTCTCAAAATAAAATAAAAAGGGCTGGGATGTAGCTCAGTGGTCTAGCGCCCCTGGGTTCAACCCAGCACTACAGAGAAAGAAAGAATGAAGACCGATTCCCGCTGTGCAGGACGGACAGGGAGGGCCTAGCCAGGGGGACCACCGCAGGAGCGAGCCTCACGGTGTGCGGCTGCATTGGCGGGAAACGTCCGGAACAGGAGCATCCAGAGACAGGGATGGGATTCGTGGGTAGAGGGTCGGGAGGGGACAGGGTACTGCTCAAGGGGACAGGGCTTCTTTGGGGGATGATGGAATGTTCTAAAACCCGACTGTGACGGAGGTGGCACCGCCCGGCAGACGCCCTGAGACCCGCAGGGGCTTCGCTGTCCCGGGGTTCGGGCCTGGGAGCTGGCTCTCAGGTTCTGTAAGATGCGCCCAGAGCGGAGAAGAGCTCGCCCTGGAATCTGGACGGACCCGGATTCCAGACTGCTCCTTGCTCAATCGCCCAGGGACCTTCCGCGCCTCGAGGTGGCCCGGCCAGCCCCTCCGGCCCCGCCCCTCTGACTGGATTGACCAGGCTGGAGTCGGCCGAGGAACAGGCGCGGCGTCTGCAGCCTGTAACCCGAGGCAGGGCCTGAGGCGGGAGGGCACCGAGTTCAAGGCCAGCCTCGGCCACCTAGCGAGGCCCTGTCTCGAGGGCTGGACCGATCTCCAGTACCAAAAAAAGAAGGAGCGGGCACTGCGTTGGGGACAGGAAGGGGACAGATGCTAGACAAGCAGGCATCTACGGAGCTGCACCCCCGCCCGCATCTACTTTCCGTAGCAACGTGCCATCCTGGGGGCCCCAGCTCTTAGGATAGTGCCTAAGGGTGCCCCATTCCGTGTGGATTCCCTTCATTCCTTTAATGAATCACCTGGGAATGTGGATCGTTTGGAGCCAGGAAGAGCAAAGCCACGTGGAGTCCCAGGGTCATGAGCCCATCAGAGGAGGCTCAGCCGACATCTTGGGTTTTAATTAAGTTTCATTGTGCAAACAGCGCACAGGCTCTCACTTCTGGAGCCAGAGCAGCCCGACTTCGCTGCCGCGGTGGGGGCAGTGAGGAGAGCGCGGGTGGACAGTGGTGACCCTCCGCTGTACCCATCTTCACGTGACCGTGCCCTGTGTGCGTCCTAATTCCCCTTTTTTGGTACCGGGAATGGAACTCAGGGGCCTGGTTTCCTTTTTCACGAGGACATCAGTCACATTGGAGCAGGTCCCACCCTCGTGACCTCATCGTAACTGATTCCATCTGCATGGACCCTATTTCCAAATAAGGTCACTCCCTGAGGTTCCAAGGCTAGGACAGCAGCCTCTGTCTTGAGCGGGCTGCTGCTCGGCCTCGCCTGTAGGTATCTGGCTTCCTGATGTCACCGCAGGCCCCACCGGCCCCTGCTGGACTGTTCCATGAGCTCTAAGAGAGACCGGGGCTGTGCCTGTCATCCACCCGGGAGGCCGAGGCAGGAGCATGCGAGTCCCAGGCCAGCACCAGCAGCTTAAGGAGGCCCCATCTCAAAATAGAACGCGCTGGGTGACGCTTGGTGGCAGCGCCCCCGGGGTCCATCCCCAGTGCCACAGGATAAAGGCCAAAGCCTGTCTTCTGAAGAGCCTCTGCGTGTCCCAGGGCATCCCTCCCTCCCTCCCTCCCCCAACTGCCCAAGGAGGCTCAGGTGACTGCCACCCTGCGCGGTGTCAGTGGGTGACCATCATGATCATTCCCTGTGACTCGCCACAGCAGCCCGGGCTCAGGTGTGCCTTTTGACCTTGCCCTTTTGAGTCTCTGAACGGCTTTTCCAGGGGAAGGGAGAACTGGAAGCTGGGTGGTAGGTCTCCCCTTTCATTATTTATTGATTCCTTTCAGCACCGGGATGTGGACGGGGCTCTCTGCCTCCACACGCCACACTCAGCCCTGCTCATTTTTTATTCTGAGACAGGTCTCACTGAGTTGCTGAGGCTGGCCATCAATGTGCTATCCTCCTGCCTCGGCCTCTTGAGATGCTGGGGTTACAGGCTTGGCCGCCACGCCCAGATCCCTCTTAAATTTTTATGGATATTTGTCACCATGAGGTCTAACTTCTCTACTATGCAAGAAGAGCCGGGGTTCAGTGGCTTTCCCACAGTATGGACACCCAGTCCCCACAGGCCCTTTAACAGAGCAAGTTTCACACAGGTTGTGGCTTCAGCAGCTGTTGGTGTTCCGAGAAGGCAAACGAGGACCCACAGGAACACCTGTCAGAAACAGTACCTGGCCCTGCAGTGCACAGTCTCTGGGGACAGGGGTCTCGGCTCGGGGATTCCGTGGGGTGACGCTGAGCCCCTCTCTATAGTTGGGTGATTGGCTGAAACCAGGGCCCAGTTTCCCCTCTGTCCAGTGCAGTAGCAGCTGGTGCAGTGCCCAAGGCTGTTGGGGATTCAGAGACGCCATTCCCACACAGCACCGCAGAGGGCCACCCGCTGGAGGAAGGAGGAAGCCCTGGCCAGGGCGCAGCTCAAGGCAGAGTGCTTGCCTAACACACGCAGTCCTGGGTCCCATCCCCAGCCCCACCGAAAAAAGAAGCTGGGCACAGTGGCACTCGGCTGTCATCTAGCCACTCAGAGGTTGAGGAGCATCGCAAGTTCAAGGCCAGCCTGGGCAACAGAGGTCCTGCCTCAGGTCAGTGCTGAGGCTGGGCAGCTGCGCACTGGGGACGAGGACATTCCCCCAGCCCCCAGGCCGCATCTGTTCCATCAGGCCACTCCCCTGCGTCGCATCCTGGAGAGTGAGGCGGAGGCCTGGTGGGCTGCCTTTGATCTTGGCCGTGCCCCCCCACAGCCACCCTCAGAGCTAAGAAGTTTCTGTGGCATCTCGGGAGCCCCTTCTCCCCCATCATGGGCCTGGGTCAGACAGGATCAAAGCAACCCCCCCACACCTTGAGGCTGGACCGGGGCCACCAGGACATCTGATCACCAGCCAGGGGAGGGGCGAAGCTGGGCTGGCGTCGGGGGTGGCGGGACGCTCTGGGGACATCAAAGGCGGCCAGGCTCTCTCCTAACCCCAGGCCTTTCTGTTAGAGGGCGTCCTCCCTCCAGGGGCCGGTTTGGTTTTCTCTCTCCTTCCTGGCACTCCTCCTCCTCGACAGGGTCTTCTCTGATCTTTACCCCGAATCTGACCCCCTCTTTGGGGCACGTGTCCCCTCCACTGGTTTCAAAAGTTTAAAATAAACTGTCCCCAGCAATTGCCTTTTTCCTCTGACGCTCTCTCTGCTTCCCTGGCTGGGGATCAGATATCCTGGTGGCCTCTGTCCAGCCTCAGGGTGGGGTGAGGGTGTCAGCCAGAGAGGGGTCCCCACTGTCTGACCAGGTGCTCTCCCAGCCCTTCTACGGCTCCCAGTGACCTGACCTTCTTGGGAAGCTGAATGGAAGAGACTGGGTCAAGGCTGAGCTTGCTCCTGCTGTCCCCGCCCAGTTAGGGCCAGGAAATATCAGCTGGCCCTCAACCCACCCAGGCACCACCTGCCCCCTGCTGAATCTGGGACGCTTCTGGGCTTGCCGCTGGGCTCCTGAAGGAACCGAGAACACTGGCCTCCGGCTAGGCACACACTCTCAGGTGACCCTCCCCTCCTGGTGAGCAGGTCACTCAGAGGCTCTGGAGGTCCCCCAGAGCAGAGCATGGACCCAGGTCTGCCTCTTGTCAGGGGCATCTCCGGCAAGCAACTTGGGTTTCTGCCTTGGTTTTCACATCCCTTAAGTGGGTACAAAGTGTCCAATCTCCTGCACGTTGGGAGGGAAAGGAAACAAATGAGTGAAAAGCTGAGGTCCTGTCCAGAGGGCGGTGGCTCTGCTGGGCAGGGAAGAGCTCTGCTATCTCCTATCCCTTCATCTCCCAGGAGGCCATCACTCAGGTCTCTCCCCAGCCTCCACCGCTCCTCCCACCCATCCTCAGCCTCCTGATAATAAGAGTGGGTGAGGTCTACCTGCCTTGGTGTCTGTAGGGGTCATTGGTGTAGGGTGGGGCGGTCCTGGCCTGCCCGCCTGGGCCTCTGGTTCAGAAGCGGGAGTCCCTGTTGCTCAACCTCTGCCCGCATTTCTGGCCCTCTGCCGACGATTCCCACCGCTCATTCATTCCACTGATTTATTTTCTTTCTTCCCCATCGTTCACTGCCTTGTCCCCAGGATGCCTAGTCTGGCTTGAGGTGTGGCCCAGTGGGGGAGTGCTCGCCTAGTGTGGGAGAGGTCCTGGGGTCCGTTCTCAGCACGAGAGAAAAGAACAGAAAAGAAAAAAAGTCAGTGGGATGAGTGAAGGCAGGGGGATGGTCGGCAGAGGGCCAGAAATGCGGGCAGAGGTTGAGCAACAGGGACTCCCGCTTCTGAACCAGAGGCCCAGGAGGCCAGGCTGCGCACAGCCTCCACCCTACACCAATGGCAGACTGGCTGGGGAGGTGGGGAGAGGGCAGCACGGACCCAGACCAGTACCCCAGGGGGCTTCCCGGTACCCCTTCTAGAGCTGGGAGACAGGGCCTTGCGCAGTTAGGACTGGACTTAGGATTCTGACTCCATTTAAAATTTAAAATACCGCTGAAGGAGGCCTGGGGGTAGAGGGAACGCACCCAGCCCTCGGGGGGCTGGAAATCTCTGGCGTCCAGTGACGCGCTCCTGGAAGGGCCGGCGGAGGGGAGGCAGTGGCCCCAGGCACCTGCCTCCCGGCGGGCCCCTGTCTCCTCCCTAGAGCCCCGGGCTCCTCTCCGGGACTGCCTCCCGCCGGCTCCTAAAGTGGGAGTGAGACCGGCCTCCGCCACGTGGGGCGCTTGGCACCGTCAGCGCTCATTAAATGCCAGCTGGTGTGGTCATGATGAGCCCCATTATTATCCGTAATGACTAATTAATTAGTACTAATAATTCTCCGCGTCCCATTGGGCCTCTCGGGCCAGGAAGTCACCCTGCCCAGAGGCGGGCTCAGCCTCCATCCCACCCTCACTTCCCCGGCCACATTAGCCTCGTGAAGCTGCGGGCGGGCGGGGGTGGCCGGACCTCGAGGCACGAGTCTGGGTGGGCGGAAGGGCTGCGGGCTTCTGATTTACCCGCGCTGAACCACAGTCCAGCTTCTCCCTAACCCCCAGGCTCCCTGCCAGGCGCTAGGACCGCGAGGGCGTCGGCTGCGGAGGACGGGCTGAACCCAGGGCCACGCCTCCTCCCTGGTTATTGGCTGTCCGGCCCGGCGCGCGGTTCCGATTGGTGGAGGCGGCCGCCGCTCCCGGGATTTCCCCGCCGCCGCCCCGCCCCGCCCCGCCGGGGTTGCCAGCTCCCGGCGCTCGGCTGGGCTCCGCAGACCCGCTCTCCCGCGGCGCCGAGGGAGCGTGGCCTGGCCTCGCGCGGAGGGAGCGGAGCGCGGCGCGGGTCCCTGGCGGGCCCGGACGGCCCCGCGATCCCCTCCGCGAGGCGCAGCCGACTCGGAGAGACGTCCCCAGCGCCCGCGCCATGGGCCCGGGGCCCCCTGCGGCCGGAGCGGGGGCGCCCCCGCGGCCACTGTCCCTGGCCGCGCGGCTGAGCTACGCCGTGGGCCACTTCCTCAACGACCTGTGCGCGTCCATGTGGTTCACCTACCTGCTGCTCTACCTGCACTCGGTGCGCGCCTACAGCTCGCGCGGCGCGGGCCTGCTGCTGCTGCTGGGCCAGGTGGCCGACGGGCTGTGCACGCCCCTGGTGGGCTACGAGGCCGACCGCGCCGCCGGCCGCTGCGCCCGCTACGGCCCGCGCAAGGCCTGGCACCTGGTCGGTAAGGCAGCCGCCTCCCCGCCGCCCACCCCGGTGCGGGGCCGCCGCCACCCTGTGTGACAGTGCCCTGGGTGTCACTGCTGAGACCCCCTCTGCCTGCCCCATGGCCTGAGCCTCCTCCATCTGTCTGTCCCATCACTCAGGAACGCTCTGTCTACCTGTGCCGAGTTTCCCCACTCTGCTCTGCCTGGGCACCTGTCCCGTTATCCAGGAGCTCCGGGTCTGGCTGTCCCTTGGACTGAGCCTCCTCCATCTGTCTGACCCAGAGCCCCTCTGTCTGTGACATGCGTTCCTCCCCTCTGTGATTCTGTTCCCTGACCTGAGACCCCCGATGTCGCCCCATCTCTGCCTGTCCCCTGGACTGAGCCTCCTCCATCTGTCCCACTGCCCAGTACCCCTCTGGCTGCCTGACCCATGAGCTGCTGAACTGCCTTGTGTCCCCTCTGCTTGCCCAAGGCCAGCCTTCCTCATCTGGCTTTCTTAGGCTCTGTCTGGCCTGCAGGGCCTGTCATATGACTTTGTGGGGCCCCAGGGGAAGTGTGCCCCCTCTCCGGGCCTGGTCTGACTGCCCAGCACCTCCCTGGATGTCTGTCGGGTCCACCCTGGCCTCCCTGTCTGTCTGATCAGGGTGACCGTCCGGGAGAGCTCTGTCTGAGGAAGGTCAAGCTGTCTAGACTCCCTCTGCTTGCTCCCCCTGAGCACCCTGTCCAGCCCTGCCCCATCTTCAGTGACCTGGTGTTTTAGAGGGGTGGGTGCTGCCCAGCTAGCCAGGAGCTGGGGGCTGGGTGGGCCTGGAGGGGCCAGGTCTGTGCCCGGTGTTTGTGCCGCCTCTGACCAGGGTTGGGGTCTGCAGTGTGGGTTGCTGAGGCAGTGTTGCAGGACCAGAGGGCTCTGGTGAGGGGACACTGCTCCTGCCGGCGACGCGACGCTGTTGCTGGTGCTCCTGATAAGGCCAGGCCTGCTGCCTGTGCCTCCTGAGATGAGTCCCAGGTGCCCTGTGGTTTGCCCTGGAGGCACTGCCAGCTTCAGCCTGGCCTTTTGGGCCTGCCAAGCATGCCCTCCCACTCCTTGGAATTCTAGGGGTGGGAGGGCAGGAGGGGTGGGCTGGTGTCCTTTGCCCTCAGGGCAGTGTTTGACTAGGTCCTGGTGACACTTTTTGCAAGATGCAGCAGATCTCTGGGTGGCCTGTGGGTGGCCTGCAGGTGGCTTGTGGGTGGCCCACATCCTTGTGGTCATAGCCCCAGGGCCTGGATTTTCAGGTTTTGCAGAGGAAGATGCCTGAGTTCTTCCTGGGTCACCTGAGACACTGCAATAGGGAGGGGCAGGGGCCTCCCGGGACACAGTGACAGCAGAGTTGGCCCCTTCCCTGGACTGATGTAGGGCTTGGGTGCAGGGCCCAGTGCAGCAGCTTGACTGGCTGCTGGGAAATTCACTGACCAGCAAGGGAGGCCACGCCTGGGGCAGGTGACAGGAGCAGGCTGGTTATCAGTGGCAGAGCCTGGAGCGCAGCTGCAGGGGCGTGCCCAGGAGAGCTGCTGACTGCTCCCCCCTAGCGGGAGGTCCTACCTGGGAGGCCCCTCTGTGGGTGCAGAACTGCGGGCTTGTGGGATGCAAAGTGGGCCTGGGGGTGGGTGCCTTCCAGACACCAAGCGCTGCCTGCACCTTCCCCACTTCAGGGTGAGCACATGGGGAGGCCTATGCTGGGAGACCCCCATGTCGGAGAGGAAGCCAGCCAGCCCCTCTTGGTGCCTAACAGGTGATGAGCCTAGGTCGCCCTGGCAACAGCGCCCACCTCTCCGTTTTCCGGGAGTGGGTCTGGACGGTGGAGCCAGGCCCTTCCTTCTTAACCAGCTCCTCAGGCTTTTCCTCAGCCTGGAGGACCCTCGGAGCCAGACCTGAATCCTCCTGTAGACAGGGCAGGTGGCTCGACTGGACTTCAGAAAGCAGAGGGGACATTGGCCGTGGGGCTTTGAAGTTTGAGTAGGAGTTTGTGCGGGGCTGGGGGCGCTGTGGAAAGGTGAGCCCTGGCGCGGCTCTGAGTGCTGTGGCAGGAGGAAGAGCAGGTCTCTTGCGTTGCACAGTTGACCCTGTGTCAGCTGTCATTACCTGAAGACACTTGCCTGCCCTCGCCCCGCCGGGCAGCCTGGGCCGGCAAGGGTACCCTTGCCGGGCAGCAGGAATCTCCCGGGCCTGAGGCACCTTCCCTGGACTGAAGTTCACTGCGCCCTGCCCCAGGGTGGCCTCTGGGGATCTGCCAGGACCCCTCCTAGGCACCAGTTCCACAGAAGTGGGTGGCTCTAGAGAGCGTGAGAGGTCTGGTTTCACTTCCCCCAGGCTGGGGGCTCCAGGGCTGGGAGGAGCAGGGGCTGGGGCCGCTGGAGCTGGCTGTGGGGCTCCCTCCGGCCTCTCCTTGTCTGGAAAGGGAGTGGGCCATCTGCCCCTCTGGGCTCCAATGCAGCCCCCTGTTCTTAAAACCAGTCAGTCCCATTCCTTTGTGCTGAGGTGGGACCTAGCGCCCCCGGCAGCAGCCCAGACCTTTCCTATTGAGCAGGATCTCCCGAAGTCACCCAGGCTGGCCTTGATGATAGGATGGCCACCCACCAGGCCACCCCCGGGATTGTCAACTCCTTGGAAGGACACTGGGGTGCAGGTTCTCTGCTAAGTGCCAGGGACATGGGAGGAATGGAGGCCTTCGGCCACCCACCCCCTGAAGCTCTGTGCGTTGGGGGAGCAGACAAGGTCCCTGGTCCAGGGCCAGGAGGGGCCTGCTGGTGATGGAGCTGGTCAGGGAGGGCTTCCCTGAGGTGGTGACATTCAAACTGTGCTTTGCTGGGATGTGAGGGCATGAGCATGGCAGGCAGAGGGTGCAGCTGTGCAAAGGCCCCGGGGCAGGACAGTGTTGGAGGCACAGTGAGGCTGGGAGGGGTCGGCGGGGCCTTGGCACAGGAGCATCCCGTTCATTCGGAGGCACCTTTTCTGAGCAGCAGGTCTCGGGCGGTGGTGGGCTCTGCTCTGGGGTTCAGCGCCTGTCCTCGGGGCCACGATACCTCAGCATCCCCAGGAGAGGCCCCTTGTAGAGGATGGGAAAAGCAGGGCCTTCCCAGGACCACCTGGGCCTCCTGGCTGGATGGTGGCCTCTGGGTGTTGGCTGGGGACCGAGAGGCCTTCTTGGGCCGGGAGGGAAGGATAGGGCTGGGCAGGGCAGGGCTTCTGCTGGGTACGTGGCCTCCCTCAGCCTGCACCAGTGTCCCGCCCCAGGACCGGGGACATGGCCCTGGGCTGGCACGGGGCCCACTCCTGCCCTCCCTGCTCTCCTGCGGCCTCCCGGCTGACCGTCACCTGTCCTGGCGCTGCCTCACAGGGGACCCGTCTCCACCTCAGCTCCCTCAGTCACAGGGGCCTGCCACAGGACTGGGGGCTTCCACGTCCCCCTCGTCACACCTAGGGAGCCCCAGGCTGGGGTGGGAGGACCCGAAAGTGACATCCCTTCTGCCTGTCCCCAGGCACCATCTGTGTCCTGCTGTCCTTCCCCTTCATCTTCAGCCCGTGCCTGGGCTGTGGGGCGGCCACCCCAGAGTGGGCTGCCCTCCTCTACTACGGGCCCTTCATTGTCACCTTCCAGTTCGGCTGGGCCGCCACGCAGATTGCCCACCTGAGCCTCATCCCCGAGCTGGTCACCAGCGACCACGAGAAGGTGGAGCTCACGGCCCTCAGGTACGCTCGGGTCAGGCGAGCCTCCAGCCAGAACCCGTGGCAGGTGCTCAGGATTGGTGTGCCACACTGGCACAGCTGGGCTGGGGGTCGTTGAGGTGGGGCTGGGGCTTTGTGCCAGGTTTGGGGTCCCCTAATGTGTGCCTGTCCCTGGTGGCAGTTGCTTTCCTACAACCCTAGTGCACACGGTCACCAGGGCATCTCTGATCTCGGGGGCTCTCAGCCCACCTCCAAAGGGTCACCTGATTACGCCAGGCCCACCCAAGGCCACCTTCCTAAGGACCAAATCACACCTGTAAGATCCCTTTATTCTGCTTCAGTGTGTCACCTACACCTGGGTAGGTGACTTGTCCTGGATTTACAGTCCCTTCCTGGGCACTGAACAGAAGAGGAATCATGGGCCGTTGTTGCCTCCCACATGGTACATTTAGTGCCTGGCTTACTTCCACGTAGCTACAGGCACCAGAGGATGCTATTCTGGAAGTGATAAGAGCATTTATTGAGTGCTTGCTGTGTGCCAGCTCTTTGGGAATCTGGGAGTCGGGACTGTTATGTCTCCCACAGTCCAGAGGAGGTGGGCCCAAAGCCAGGTTGTCCTGTTTTGCTGTACTGGGGACATAGCCAAGGCCTGATCCCTCCCAGGCCAGGGCTGACCACTAAGCCAAACTTCTGTCCTGGGCCAGGGCTTGACCGGCATCTGCAGGCAGAGCCGCACTGGGCACTGCCCCGGGCTCCTCCCAGGACCTCCCACTTCCCCATTGTGGCCCATGCTAACAGCAGGCATTACCCAACACCAGCATCCCCAGGGCCCCGCCGGCAGGGCTGGGCCGAGCCACTCTGGGCCACTCGGTGTGGGGACACAGGGACTCTGCAGGTGGCACGACACCACTTTCAGCAAGGGAAACCTCCTGTCACACCGAGCGCATAGCCTGCCGCAGGAGGAGCCCAGGCTGGTTCCAGACCCTAGTCGTCGCCCTGCAGCTTTGGGGACAGAAGTCCATCTTTAAGCACTTGGGTTTTCAGACTTGGTGGCGGCCTCCCTGTGCTGAGTGGTGCACATGGGCAGGCAGGGAGGCCGCGCCAGGGGCGTCCCTGCGTGGTGCCCCCGCCTGAGGCCCCGCCCCCGCCAGGTACGCCTTCACCGTGGTGGCCAACATCACTGTCTTCGGCGCCGCCTGGCTGCTGCTGCACCTGCAGGGCTCCTCAAGCTCGGGGCCTGCCCAGGACGTCGGCGTGGGTGACCAGCTGGGGGTCCAGGACGTGCCAGTGTTCCGGGTGAGTTGGGGCAGGTGGCCACCCAGTCTCTGCGGCCCGGAGGGCTGCCACTGACCCTCCTGTGCCTTCCTAGAACCTGTCCTTGATGGTGGTGGGCGTCGGTGCCGTCTTCTCGCTGCTGTTCCACATGGGCACCCGGGAGGGGCGCCGCCCGCGGGGCGCGGAGGAGCCCGATGAGCACAGCCCGCTGGTGGCCCCCCGCCCGCAGCCCCTGCTGCTCTGGAAGCACTGGCTCCGGGAACCCGCCTTCTACCAGGTGGGTCTGGCCTCCCGGGCCACGCCCCCGACCACGCCCAGAGCAGATGGCCCCGGCCCACCACCGCCAGCCCAGCCGCCAACCCCTTCACCTCCGCGCTGCTGGCCTGGGTGCACCGGGGCCCTGGCTGAGCACTGGCTGTCCCTCTGCTAATCTGCCCACAGGTGGGTGTGCTGTACATGACCACGAGGCTCATTGTGAACCTGTCCCAGACCTACATGGCCATGTACCTCACCTACTCCCTCAACCTGCCCAAGGTGAGCAGGGCGGCCCAGAAGGGGTGGCCGGGGTGGCCCAGCCCCGGGAGCCACGTCTGAGCGCTGCTGGTGACTGCCCCGCAGAGGTTCATTGCGACCATTCCCCTGGTGATGTACCTCAGTGGATTCTTGTCCTCCTTCCTCATGAAGCCGGTCAACAAGTGCATCGGGAGGAACGTGAGTGGGCGGCCGGGGGAGGGGGTGCAGCTCAGGGCTCTCCCAAGGCCCTCCCTGCGCTTTGCGGGCTCCCGGGGCCTGTCCTCGCCTTCAGGGCTGGCGTTTGGGGTGTAGATGGCCATGGGCTCACAGCTGCTGGGTGGACACTCCACGGTGGCTCCAGCAGAGGGGCTGCTGGGGACAGGCGGTGGTGAGCGCGGGTGCCCACTGTGTGGCCTCCTGCAGCTGACCTACTTTGCGGGCCTCCTGGTGGTCCTGGTCTTCGCGGCCTGGGTGGCGCTGGTGGACACGCTGGGCGTGGCCGTGTACGTGGCGGCGGTGCTGCTGGGCGCAGGCTGTGCCACCATCCTCGTCACCTCCCTGGCCATGACGGCAGACCTGATCGGCCCCCACACGGTAGGGCTGTGGCGTGGGCCGGGGAGGGGACAGAGCTGCTGACCTAGCGCTGACTTGTCCTGTCCCCCAGCACAGTGGGGCCTTCGTGTACGGGGCCATGAGCTTCTCAGACAAGGTCGCCAACGGTCTGGCAGTCATGGTGGTGCAGAGCCTGCACCCCTGCCCGTAAGTGTCCCCGGGGGCCTGAGGCCGACCCTGCAGGGTTGAAGGGTCAGCTGGGGACCTGGACCCTCCCCTGGGGCAGGCCCACTGCCGTCGTGGGAAGGCGGGGCCGGAGGGGAGGGGAGGGAGGCCGCTGAGGAGGCCCCGCATCGACTCTTCAGGACCTAACTGAAGCCAGCCGAGGTGTCAGTGAGCTGCACTCGTGCCGCGTCCCGTGGAGCTGGCCTGGGGAGGCTGGTCAGCAGGACGGAGGCCCTGGAGCGGGGTGGGGAGGCCTGGGCCAGGGATGAGGTGCAGCTGTGCCAAGGCCCTGGGGCAGGACTGAGGCCAGTGTGTTGGAGGCACAGTGAGGTGCCCTGGGCAGCAGGGGAGCAGCGCGAGGAGGAGGGCGGCAGAGGTGGGCCCCTTCTGCAGACCTTTGGGCTGAGAGAGGACTTGGGCCCCAGGGCTGTGGGCAGAGGCGGGGCCTGGGCCAGGGGCTTACAGGCGCCCTCTGGTGGCTGCTGGGGGGAGGACAGGCTGCGGGTGAGGGTGGAGCTGGCACCAGGTGGAGGTCCAGGAGGGGAGAAGTGTCCAGACTCAGGGTGACCAAGAAGGCCAAGCCCTGGTCACTCTGAGGTGTGCTTGTGGCTGGAGGTGAGGGCACACTGGCTGGGCTTCAGGTATCCCCGCCTCTGCCCTCCCAGCTCGGAACTCTGCTGTGGGTCCTGCGTGGGCTTCTACCACTGGGTGATGGTGGCCGTGACCGGCGGTGTGGGCGTGCTGGCCACCCTGGCCCTGTGCAGCCTGGTCGTGTGGCCCATCCACCTTCGGAGCCGTGAGTCGCCTCCTTCTCTCCTCCACCCAGGTGGGGCTGGCTGGGCCTGGGACAGGCCCTCCTTCTAACGCCACCCTCACCCCTCCCTTCCAGGGGACCCTGGAGACCGACCCTGACCGCCTCGGCCGCCTGCGCTGCACACACCTGGTCCCCAGGCCTCAGGAAGCCCCGAGGCGCTGACCGGGTGACCCTGCCGGCTCAGCCTTGCGGGGTGGGCACACCTGGTGGTCCCGACACCCCGAGGCCTGGGGCCCACAGGGTGAGAGCCGTGTGCTCCTCCCTCTGTCCTGGGAGCCTCCGTGCCGGCGTCGCACCCCGATCCTGCCAGGAGACCGGCCTGGGCCGTGGCCTGGCCGCTGTGGGGCCGCAGGGCTGCCAGGGGCTGGGGACCCGCTGGGGCCTGAATAAAGACCTTGCACTGGGTGCCACTCCTCTACTCCTGGGGACGGAAGGGGACCCGGGGAGCTAATGTGGGCGGGCAGCTGTGTGCCGTCCCTGGTGTGCCAGGCCTCTGGTCACCTGGACCCCGGCCAGCAGTGTGGCCCCTGGCTGGGCAGACCCAGCCGGGGAGAAGCTGAAGGGTGGAGGGTCCCCCGCGCGGTGGCCAGAGCGGCCATGGCGTGGGCAGAATGAACTTTATCAGAAGGTGGGTGTGTAGGTGGACGGCTGGTCGGTGGCGGGGCAGTAGGGATCCAGGCCCCAGAGGTGGTAGTTCTGGGTGGTGTAGCGCGGGCGCTGGGGCACCGACAGGTAGGGCACGTAGTCGGCCGCGTGGGAGTGCGGCTCCGCCTTGTATCGGCTCCTGTTGACCACTGCAGGAGGGACCTGGGTCAGCCTGTGTCCCCAGCACCCCGCCCCCGCTGCCAGGGTCCCGGCCGCCCGCTCACCGTAGTCCTTGACCCGGAGGGGCCGGTCCCTCCACAGCGCATTGCCCCAGCGCGTGCTGGAGCCGCGGTACTGCGCGGGGATGGTGGGGTCGTGCCAGGCCGTCTCCCGCAGGCGCTGGGTGTAGGCTGCAGGGACAGGGGGTCACTCGCGCCCGCCCACGGGCCCCCTGCCGTCTGGGGCTGGGCGAGGGCACTCACCTGGGGGCAGGCCCCGCTCCCGGTGGTTGTAGCATCGGTGCCATCGGGAGTAGGCCTCGCGGTGCGGGCTGTCGGGGTCCCGGGGCAGGGTGTACCAGGCTTCCCGGGGCTCCGAGTTGGTCAGGCCCGTGTACCACGCCTGGCCCGTGGCGTCGTGTCCCATGGGCGAGTACTTCCAGCGCGTGGCCTGCTTGAGAGCCGGTGTCCAGTGGGGCCCCTCCAGGGACTCGTAGTCATCGCTGAGGACGGAGCACAGCCTCAGCCTTCCTGGGGGCAGGCCGCTGGCTGGCCTCCTGCTGCCCCACGTGGCCACGGCCGTAGGAGACCCTCTCGGACCCTTTCACCTGGGAGTGTCCAGCTGGAGCCCTTCCCCGGGAACTGCCACCCTTCTCTAGCTGCTAGGACCCTTGGGTCTGCTCCTCCAGGAAGCCCTGGCCTGGGGGTGCTCAGGCGGGGTGAAGGAGGATGGGGGCTGGGGGCATGGCCCAGGGAGGACACGGTGGCCCCAGGCTGGGTAGGTGAGCAGAGGCCACTACACCTGTCCTGGGCTTCCTGAGAGGCTGCATGCAGCACATGCAAAGGCCCTGGGGCAGCAGGCAGTGGGTAAAGGCACAGATCAAGAGACAGAATCTGCAGTACCAACAGGAAGTGGAGATGTGCTACTAATGTCCCAAACCACACTTCACTAAGGTCATTCAGACTAAAACTAGGGGCCAGGCAGCAGTCCAGTGGTTAGTACTGCCCAGCATGAGGCCTTGGTTCATCCAGGCACTGAAGGAAAAGGGTGTGGTGACAGGTCCTCCCCTCATGTGGCAAGCAGGTTCGTGGGGGGGGTGGGGTGGGGGGGGAGACACACGACGAGAGATGCGCGCGTGCGCGCGCGCACACACACACACACACACACACACACACACACACACACATTGTCCTGCCCTCCTTCTGAACTCATTTCTCCCCTTGGGGGGCACCAGTTCCTTCCTGCCCATCCTTTTGCACAGCTGTATGCTTTTCCCTCCACCCATCACAGGGCCTCTCAGCAGAAGCTGCCCTGGGTGAGGGGCGCCTCTCACGTCCCCTGGAGCCTCAGCAGCAGCCTTGTCTGGAAAGAGGCTCTGCCCAGTGTGACCCCGTGAGATGAGTGCGCTGCCCGCTGGGCATACTCGGGTGCCCTGTCCTTTTAAAGAAGAGTTTGGACACAGGCAGGGAGACGGCACGCGGTGGCCAGGGCCACCCAGAGCTGCGGAGAGGGGGTGTCTGCCCCAGGCCTCCCGAGGGGCCCCCGCCCCCGGACCTGACCTGGAGTGGCCCCAGCCGAGGCTCTTCTGTTGTTTGGGCCCCGGGTTTGCTTCTGGCAGTGACCCCAGCCCCATAGCTGGAGAGGGGTGTCACCAGCATAGCAATTGACACTGAGCTGGGGACAGAAGGAAAAGGCCAGGCAGAGTCTGGGGCCGGGACAGTGCTCACCTGTCCAGGGAAGCTGGGAAGTCAGTTTCAAGGGTGCCCAGGGGGACACAGGGCCGGGTAGCCTCCCGCCTCAGGGTCTGCATGTCTGCCTCTGTGTCCCTGCAGGCTCCTGCCAGGAAGGCCCCTGGGGCCATTGTTGACAGCAACAAAGGCCACCTGGCAACGGGTGGGGCTGGCCCTGGGCGCTGCCCCGCTGTGGGGAGCCCTTCAGTGCCCCCAGCTGGTGTGTCCTAGCCTGGGGGGGGGGCAGGCAGTCCACCGCCCAGGCCCTGTCCTCCCACAGCTGTGGCATATCCAGGGCAGGAGCGCAGGACCTGCATGCTCAGGGCTCGGGTGGACTCAGTGTCCATGGGGGGTGAAGGGACACACACACACAGGCTGGAATGTCCCTTGGCAGCGGGCAGGAGCAAGGGGACAGCTGCAGTGTGGTTGGACCTGAGAGCCACAGATGCCCAGGACACACCTGGGATGGGGGTCAGAGGTGGACCTGGACCCAGTGCCAGGCTGGGAGGGGAAGACCACTCGGGGACACAGGGGCCTGCAGTGACGGAATGTTCTGGAGCTGGCGCTGGAGGCCTTAAGACCGCCGAGGCCAGTGGCTGGTTCATTTTATCCGGGTACTTTGTGTTTATTGACCGTGACCGAAAGCGCGGACAGAACCCAGCCAACCTGCAGACTCTGCCCACCTGGACGGGTCCCCAACAGTGGCCACTGCCCCTGCCCGTCCCGGGGCTCCCCTGAGCCCAGGGCCTTTGCTCAGGCTTCCTGCTGCAGCCTGGCCCCCTTCACAGCCAGGTGTGCCCCCAGCTCCCCACGCAGTGCCCTTGGCCAGAGCCTCTGTCCCTGTCTGTGGGACAATGCAGAGGCCTCCTAGTGACCCCAATCAACCTGAACTCGCCCACTGGATGCAGCTTGAGAGGCTCTGGATTCTGATCAGGTGGCCAGGCCCCTGGCCAGCCCCCATGACCCGGCGCTGCCCCCAAGAGGGTCCTGCTCCTGCCTCCCCTGTCCCCCCCAGCCGGCCCTGGCCTCCTGCAGGGCCTCTCTGCGCCCTCCTGGACCCGCTGGCCTTTCCCCTCCAAGGCGGCAGCCTGTGAGACCAGGAGAGGCTCTGGACGCTGCTTCCCTGTGTCCCCCACCAATAGCCTCTGGCTGGCCTGGCCTCACACCCTTCTCCCCGTCCTTCCTGCCCCTCTGGGCCCTCCACCTGGGACCTGCTGCCAAACGAGCCCAGCTCCCAGCCTCCTGTGCTGCCCTCCCCTCCCCGATGGCAGCAGCCCATCGCGGGGTGGCCCAAGGAACCCAGGGTGTGCACCTGGCCCTGGCCCCACAGGACTGTGACTGTGGCTTGTCCGTGGCAGGAGTTGCTGGACCCAGGGCCAACAGAAGGTGCCCCTGGCTCCAGGCAGGAACACAAATGCCCAGCTGGGCCTCCCCCGCACAAACCCCCAGGTGATAGGAGGACAGTGGCCTGCTGATGACCCCTCCCACAGGACCCACCGCCCACGCCTGAATCCCCCAAGTAGCAGGCCCCCTGCCTGGGCTCTGGAGGTCCCGTGGCCACCACTCTGCCACTGGCAACTGCTCCAGGCTGGGAGCAGGCGGCGGTGGGGGTGGGGGGTTTTCTTATTATTAAAAAAAAAAAAGTCAAAACTGAGACGGCGACCCTGGGAAGGCAGGCCCGGTGGACCTAGCGCTGGCCCTGCAGGGCGGAGCCTGGCTCCGGCACAGGGGGCGTCCGCAGGTGGCAGGGCGGGCCTCCCGTCCACCCCCCAGCCGGGCTGCTGACAGAACACAGAAGACGTATGCAGAGTCACAAATACATATATACACATGCACACGGCCAGCGGCCACCGCGCAGGGAGCGCACCCAGCCCGCGCGGCCTCCGTGGCTGCGCCAGGCCCAACCCCACCTGCCCAGGACCCATCATCAAGGGGACAAGGTGGCTGCTCTGGCCCAACCACACCCATCCTGCGGGCTCGGGGGCGATGAGAGCAGGGCACTGTGCCCGGGCCAGCAGGAGGACGAGCAGGATCCGGCGTCGGGGGAGGCCCAGGGTGCTGCTGGTGGCCCAGGCGTCCCTGCTCCTGTCCTCTCCAGCCTCCCTGAGGCAGGCGGCTGGCAGCCGGGTGGGAAGGCCAGGAGGTGAGGCGCTGCAGATGACCGCGGCCGCCTGAGCCCTGGCCAGGCAGCCTCTGGGACCCCTGCGCCCAGCAGGCACAGAAACATTCAAGTCTCGCAGGCGGAAAGACGCGGGCAGCAGGCGAGGACGGCGATGGCGGAGTGCAGCTGTCCCGAGGACGAGTCCACCCAGATGCTCTCCCGTGGACACAGGCCCGGCCTGCTCCACGCCGGTGCTTGCCGACATCTCCGCTGAGGCCCCTGCCGGGTGGTGACACAGATGGCTGCAAAGACGCCCCAGTGGCTGCAGGCTCCTCGGGCCAGGCCGAGTGGTGCAGTTCTGGCTGGACGCATGGCCTCAGGCCTCCCTCCTGGCCGCCCCCACTGGCCAGCCCTGGCGTCCGGCTGGCAGGTCAGCACAGCAGGCAGTGGCAGCAGGCGGGCACGTGCTTCCAGGACAGCTGCGGCCCCAGCGAGGCACAGACGCGGGCGGGTCCCAGAGGCGTCCATCCTGCTCCGAGCGCCGACGTCCACACTGGGTCTCAGGGCTGTCGGGAGACTCCTGCCCTTCGGGAAGGGAGACGAAGCCCCCATCCTGAGGGTCCCTGGTCCCCGCCCCAAATACTGGTGGACATGGTTCACAATCAGGCGTTTAATTAGACTCTCCAGGGTGTCTCCAGGCCCAGCTCCCGCCCACCCGGCCGCTTCCTCCAGACTGTGTGCGGGGGACGGCAGGGTCCATGCAAACGGATGAGCAGGGGTCTCCGCCTGGACAGAGGCGTGGCATGCTCCTGCCGCTGGGTCTACCGGATCCGGGTGAAGAGGTTGAGCACCGACACGGACTCCTGCAGACACGGAGTCTGTGAGCCGCCGCCCGCTCGGACAGGCTGCGGGCCGGCCAGGCAGCCCCCACCCACCGTACCTTGGTTGAGCGGGTTTTGCTAAAGACATTCCAGAACCTCAGGGTTTCGTCTCCAGCACCAGTGACGATGGCCTCCCCATCAGGGGACATTGCCTGTGCAGAGGACAGAAACCCCTCCATGTCCTTGGGTCTTCGCAGGCAGCCCAGGGACAGAGTTGGGGGCACAAGGCTGGGAGCAGGTATGGGCAGCCAGATGCCATCAGAGCCACAGGGGCAGAGCCCAGCCTTGGAGGCCAGAAGGAAGGGCAAGGGCCAGAGGCCGCGCAGGGCAGGAGCGGGGCAGAGCATCGAAACCAAAGGACGGGCAGCCGAGTGCCCAGGAGCAAGGGCACACACGTGCACAGGTGGACACGCCGCCTTAAGCACTAAATCTGGCGCAGGGCACTACGGGTGGACCTGGGCCTCGCACATGCTCAAGCAAGCGCTCTACCCACGAGCTACATCCCAGCCCAGCACAAAAACATTTTTTGCTCGAAAGAACTTGCAGAGGCCCGGAGCAATGGCCACGCCTGTCATCCCAGCTACTCGGGAGGCTGAGGCAGGAGGATCACAAGTTCGAGGTCAGCCTGGCAACTTAGCGAGGCCCTGTCTCAAAATAAAATAAAAAGGCCCGGGCTGTAGCTCAGGGGTGGAGTGCTTGCCTAGCAGGTGCGAGGCCCTGGGTGCCAGCCCAGCGCGGCACAAACAGCGCGAGGGGGTCTGGGGAGCTGCCCTGCCCTCTGTGGCCAAAGGGCTCTGCTGTGAGACCCCAGTTATCCGACGCTGGCCGTCCCTGGCTGGCTTCTCATGGGAAACAAAACCCGTAAAGGGGTGGAGGTGGCTGGGAGGGCCAGGTGGGTGAGGCGGCTCAGCCAAGGACGTAGCAACCGTCCCCCCGTGACCTGCCACCAGAGCAAGCCTGGCCCCAGTCTCCTCCCATGGGTCCAGGAGAAGAGCCCGGAGAGGACGCACTCACCAGGTAGAGGACGCGGTAGGAGTGCCCCGTGAGCTTGGCCACCTGGGTCAGGGACGGGTACTTCCACACGAGGATCTGGTTCTGAGAGTAGCCGTGGGTGCTCACCTAGGGGAGGGCTAGGTTGGGCTCCAGGACGTGGTGGCTGCTCCTGCGCCCAGGGCTGAGGTGCCTGGAGGAGGACTGGCCTCCCGGTCGCCCCCGGGGTGTGGGGGCCTCAGCAGTCAGTGGCAGGAGTCCCACAGGACCCCCATCCCAGGGCGCTGCAGCCCCTGCCTCTGTGCCCACTGCAAACCCTCCTCCACCCATGGAAGGATGGACAGGCGTGAGTCAGTGTGCCCAGGGGACGCCAGGCTTCCTTCTCCACCCTCTCCCCACAGAGGCAGCCACGGGGCCTCCTGGCCTGCCGGCCTCTCTGACCAGTCACCCTGCTGGTCTGGTGGGGAGAGGCTCAGGCCTGGCCTGTGTCCCCACCCCGCCCCGCCCTCCTGCCCGGTGGCCGCCCGCTCACCAGCTCGTTGGCGTGCTTGGACCAGGCCAGGTTGCACACCTGGGAGCCCGTGTCCACGCACTGCAGTGGCTGCCCCGTGAGCGTGTTCCAGAAGCGGATGCAGCGGTCAGCCGTGCCGCCTCCTGAGGCCAGCAGGCCGTGCTGGTGAGGGGACCAGGCGATGGCCTTCACGGCTGCCAGGTGCTCAGTGTACTGCTGCACGGGGCTCAGGCTCGAATGGTTCCAGACCAGCAGCTGGGGAACAGTGGCTGTGTGAGCCCGGGGCACATGTCCCCAAGGCCAGCCCCAGAAAAGAGGTGGTACCTGCTCCCCAGGCCCTCCCTTGGGGGCCACCAGGGCACACCCCTGTCACCCTACTGAAGCCAGATGGACTTCAGGAGCAGAACGCGGCCTCCTGTCCCAGTGTCCCCACAGAGCAGAGCGCGCAGCAGGTGGGCAACTGGGGCTGGGGTGCGGGCGCCGGTGCCTACCTTGTTGTCATTGCCCCCTGAGGCGAGGAGCTGGTGGTCCGTGGACCACTTGAGCCCGCACACCTCCTGCCGGTGTCCCTGCAGCCGCCGCTCTGACTGCAGGGGTGGGGAGCGGATGTCCCGCTGCAGGATCATTCGGTCCCGGCTCCCGGAGGACAGCTGGTCAGCGTTCCAGGCCAGGGCCCCTGGAGGCGGGCAGAAGGCAGAGTGGGCCTCAGCCTGGCCGGAAAGCCTGGCCCCAAGGGAGAGGGCGGAGGGCCCGGGCTCCTCACCGACGCGCGCCGTGTGGCCCTCCAGCATGGACAGCTTCTTCCCCGCAGCGGCATCCCAGATCTGCACGAAGCCCTTGTGTGTGCCAACGGCCACCAGGTTCCCCTGGGAGCAACGGCAAGGGCAGAGGGCAGGGTCAGGCCCGGCCTGTGGACCGGCAGCCAGCCTGGACCTGGTCGCCCAGTTCTCCTCTTTCAGGGACTGGGGTGGTGCCTCGGACTGCCCCTACTGTGAGTGACCTGCCAGAGGCTGGAAAGCCCCCAGAGCACCCCAGGACTCGGGGTGTGATGATCGGCCCAACACGTGGGACACCTGCACTCCAATGTGGGGACTTCACACAGAGAGCAGCACCTCCACGCTGAGCCCAGGCCACGGTGACTGGCGGCGTGGGGAGCAGCTGGCTGGGCCCGTGGACTCCCGGGAGGGGGAGGCGCTGCTGGCAGCCTGCGGGGCACAGGGCGGCCCCTCGAGCGCTGGGGGCTGCACACTGGAGCCAGCTGGGGCTGGGCAGGGCCCCGGCTTCCCTGAGAAGCCAACACAGGCCACCTGCACTGGGCCATGGACGGCTCCACAGGAGCGGGGACCGGCGCCCCCACCCTGCCCTCCCTTCCAGGGCAGGGGTGTGTGCGGCCAGGGGCAGGGCAGGGTCAGGAGCTGCTGCCACCTGCACAGGGCCCTGTGGGGAGGAACTCTGAGCGGGGTCCCAGGGCTGCGTGTGTCTCTGTCACCCTCCACCAGCAGCACGCCCAGGTCAGGTCAGGGACGCACCCAGGGCCACTTGAGGGTTCTCCAGAGAAAGACGGGATCTGGACTCACCCGCTCAGACCAGCCCACCGAGGTCACGGAGTCCCCTTCCACAGAGAGGTCACAGAGCCGGGTCACCTGTAACAGGAGATTGGTGAGACCACATGTCCTCTGTGGCCAGGGTCTGAGAGCACCCAACCTGGAGTGGGGAGGACACAGGCCAGCACAGGCCCAAAGACAGCTGGGTGGGAGAGCGCAGAGCGGGGCAAGGGGCCCCTGCTGCCAGGAGGCAGCCGTGGCCACAGGGTGAAATCGTGGGTGGCGTGGGCCAAGGCAGGGCAGCTCCCCTGGGCAGAGCTCCTCCTCCGCCCTCTGCCCTGGGCTCGTCCCTGAGCAGTCCCGTCGGGTGGTGGCACCCACCCGGCTCTGCCCCAGGACTCCCCTGCTCAGAGCCGCCCGTGTCCCGGGCCCACCTGGCTGGTGCAGGCGCTCCACAGGTACACGCAGGTCCCCAGCCCGACACTGAGCACGTTCAGGGACGACCAGTCCACCAGGTTCAAGTAGAAGTCGTCCTGCAGCTCGGGGGCATCCAGGACCTTGAAGGGGATCTTGGAGATCTTGCGGGTGGGCTTCCGCGGAGACCGGAGCAACTTCTGACTGGAGACAGCCGAGATGGCCATTTGGCATCAAGCAGCCTGTGCCCTGCCCGGCACAGCTGCTGACCACGCCCGCCAGCTCCGGGCCTGCTGCTGGCCACGTCCACCCTGTGGCTGAGGCGGCCCTGGACGCCTGCAGCCAGGCCCCCAGGTCGCCCTCCCTGGCTCCCGGCTGTACCCAGTGCTGTGGGGTCCCTGCTGGGCTCATGCCCCAGGAAGACAGGCCCTCTTGGGAAGCCTCCGGGGCCCCCAGGGATACCCCACCCAGAGACGGGGCTGACCTCTTGTTGCTGACAGGAGACAGGGAATACGGGGACACGTCGTTGCCGTCCTCGGGGCTGGCGCGCTTGGTGCTGAGGGAATACTGGGGGGGACACAGGCGCTCAAGAACCCGACCTGCGCTCGGCAGCCCAGCGGGCAAGCGTCCAGGCGTGCTCTGTGACCCCAGCGCAGCCCTGCTCTGGGCGGGGCAGCCTTGCCTCTGGGCACCTGGACTGCTTTCTGCGGGGGTGCCTGGCCGGGCCTGCCTGACGCTGCTGCCCGCAGTCTCCCACCGGAGGACAAACCGGGGGGCTCTGTGCAGCGCTCCTGCAGGAGGCCCTGGCCGCCTCTGCAGGCTGCTGGCCAGGCACCAGCCACAGGGTCCCCGCAGCCGTGCGTGCTCAGGAGGTGAACGGCAGGGTGTGGCTGGGGCACCCGCAGCCTGGCCTGGCCCCCAGGAGGGGCCCCACTGACCCAGGTATTTGGAACGATGCTTGGGACCGGTGTGGGGAAGGAACCAGAGGCCTGGACACTGTGCAGCCCCCTGCAGCCCACCCGCTGGGTCCTCAGCCTGGCTGCCACGGAGGACCCAGCACCTGGCCTGCCGGCTGGGTGGCCCAGCGCAGCTCACCGTGAAGAGGCCCTTCTTCTCAGGTGTGGAGGGCTGCAGCCTGCGGTCCTCGGTCTGCGGGTCCTGCACCTTCTCGATGCCAGCTCCCAGCAGCTCGTTCTTCAGCAGGGCCGAGTAGGCCAGGCCGTCTGCGGGCAGCCGCACAGTGAGGCCAGGGCCGGCAGACGCAGGCGGGCGGGCGGGCAGAGGGGCGGGTGGGCAGGGCCCTACCTTTGCCGCTGTCTGAGGTGGCGTCCTTGGCTTTGCGGTTCTGGCTGGGAGACTTGTCGTTTTCCTGCGTGGGGAGGAGAGGGAGTGGCATGTGTCTGGCTTGTCCAGCAAGAGAAGGCTGGGACAGCAGGCCGTGTGGACCCTGGCGGCCTCCCTCCCCCGGGGACCACTCACATTGATCCTGTGGAAGTTCACGCTCCAGTTGGCTCCGGCGCGCGAGGGGATGAAGCGGTCCCCGTGCTTGCTGGGGGAGGACACCGGGGAGCTGGCGGGCGTCAGGGTGCGTCGCATCTCCGAGACCTGGAGAGGCGGGCGGACACTGCTTCAGCCAGACCCAGGAGCCCCGGGCCAGCCTCTGCTGCCACGGCTCCTTTCACGAACCCTCTCAGGACCCCAAGGTCGGGAAGCGTCTGTCAGCTGACACGTTGGAGCCTGCTGGTGGGCCCAGGTCGTCAGGTGCTGGGCTGGCCCAAGGTTCAGGCCAAGGGACAGGAGGGGAGAAGCGTCCCAGAGCAGGCCTCTGCCAGGCCCAGGGACGGACATGGGCACTGGGGTACTCTGGTCATACCCAGGCCACCTGCCAAGGGAGCGCAAGACCAGAGTGCCAGCAGCCCCCGCAGAGGGAGCCTGGTGAAGAATGTGCTTGGGGCCCCACGGGTCCCCAGGCCCCTGAACCCACCCCATGGAGACCCCCTGCACAGACAGGGGGCAGGACTCACACACGGCATCGTGTTCTCATTCTGGATGACAATCTGACGGAGCAGCCGCCGCTCATAGTCCTGATCCATGGTGGGGCAGGGCAGGGCCTGCACGCCAAGGTCAGCCTGAAGCGGGAAGGGCTGGAGGTCAGTCAGGGCCAGCAGCCCCCATGGGGGTCACTAGAGGAGTAGCCAAGTGTCCAGTGCCTGTGGAACTGGCTCCCACAACTTAGGGTCCGGGAGGCCTGAGCAACACTGAATGGGGACAGATTGGCTGCCCTCCGGCTGCTCGGCGGGAACCCCCACTGGCAAGGCCCCAGGCCCCCAGGCCGGCCGCAGACCCTCCACCCACATGCTGCCCTGGGGTCCTTGCCTGCTTGGGAAGGGCTCTCTGCTCTGGAGGCCCTGAGAGCTGGCAGGGTGCAGGTGGCCCAGCAAAGACCTGCCCTGAGCAGGGTGGCCTCTGTGACCTGCCACACGGCACGGGAGCCCCAGGCCCTGGCCTGCTGTGTGCGTGTGGTGTCAGTGAGCTCCATCTCACTGCAGACATTACCGAGGGGACAGCACATGGGGTCTAGGGCCAAGACGGACCCCAACCACACGGTACCCTACAGGGGTCCTGTGTGCACAGCCAGCCCAGGGAGGCCTCTCTGAGGGGTGATGTGCAAGCTGAGGTCAGCAGTGCACCAGCAAGGAGCCCTCTAGGGAGGGAAGTAGGGTGTGGCCTAAGGCGGGTAAGGGGCAGCGCCTGTTTTTATAAATAAAACTTTATTGGCACACAGCTGCACATACTGCTTGAAGCCTCCACAGTGCTTCTGTGCTCAGTGATGGACATGAGAGAGCAGGTAAGGGCAGAAGTGCTCAGTGTCTGGGTGAGAGAAGCCTCCTGCCCGACCTGGGCGCTGCCTCTGCACAGCAGCGGGTCAGGCTCAGCGACGGCCGCTTCTCCCTGGTCTGCCCACTCTGCACCCCAGGAGCCCCTGCCTCCTCCATCCTAGCACTGCTGCTTGGTCTCCTCGGCCTGGGGTGGACAGCTGGGTATGCAGAAAGTCAAAAAGCAAAGCTCCACTCAAGAGCCAAAAGCTCTAAAGCACAGATCCAAGCTGGCGCGGTGGTGCATACCTCGGGAGGCTGAGGCAGGAGGATCGTGAGTACAAAGCCAGCCTCAGCAACTTAGCGACCCCCACAAAAAAATCCCCAAAAACAAACCAACAAATTCCTCCAGGAGCACCACAGTGACACCAACGCGTGGCTTTAACAACTGTGACAGTGAGACCTGAAATTCACCGTCCTGACCACTCCCGGTGCACACTCAGGTTGTGGCCAGCCCTCACCACCGTCCACCTTCACAACGTCCTCCTCTTCCTAAACTGAAGCTGTCACGCTCAACGCGATGTGACCCAGTGACCACCTAGACACACCCCGCGAGAAGGGAAATGCAGATCCAGGTGAAGACCGGCACCCGCAGCGTGGCCCACACCTCGGCTGGAGTGCCACCCGGCAATGGATAGAAACCCCCACACATGCTGTGACCGGCACGGCACGGCTCTAAGGGCACTGTGCTCAGGGCAATGAGCCAGTGCCAAAAGGCCCAAGGCCAGGTGATGCCATCACAGGAGGTTCCCAGGGCCACCAGATCCACAGACAGGCAGGGGAGGAGGAAGACTCCTGAGGAACAGGCCACGCTGGCTCAGCGCCGCTGTGGGCACATGCCCGGCTGCCTCGGCTGGTGTCTGAGGTGGAGGCGGGTCTGCACCCCCATTTCCCACGCCCTCCCCCACTGGCCTCTGACGGTGTGAATCCGGAGGCAAAGGAGCAGGGCACCCGCGCTCCTTGGACCCAGCAACCCCAAGGCAGAGGCCACAACATGCAGACTGCAGCCCCCGCTCGACTGAGACCCGGGTCCCATCTTGTACCCTCTGCAGGGTCTCCTAGCTGAGCCGCCCTCTTGTAGGTGAGACCACCAAGACCAAGCACGGGCACAGACTTGTGCTTGGCCCGTCACACCAAGAGCTGGGCTGGCTCCCGAGGCCTGAGCCCCGGGGTCCTTGTCCTGGCTGACATCAGTCTCCTGCTTGCTGGGAGGGGGGCTGCCAAGCTGCAGGGCCAGCCCCTCCCCCTCCAGCTAAGCCTCCTGAAGCAGCTGCGACTCCCCGTGACTGGCTTCTGCCCCATGAACACCGGGACGCGCTCCTGTGGCCCAATGCAATCTTGGCTTTCAGTGCACTGGACACACAGAGCAGCTGACAGCGGGTGGCGGCTCATCACCCTCCTGAGTCTCCCCACCGTGGGCAAGGCCTGCCACACCTGGATTCAGCCCTGGAGGATTCTGGACTTGTGGGAGCTGCCTCCTGTGAGGCCCCAGCTCACCTGCACGGCAGGAGACGAAAGGCGGGAAGCCTCCAGAGAAGGAGCCGGGGGCGTCTGCCGAGAGAGGCACCTTATCACGCAGCGTGACCAACATGGCTGAGTGTGGCTTGGGCGGAGGCCTGCCCAGTGTGCCAGGCCCTGGGTTCCACCCCCCGCCAAACCAGGAAAACTGTCCCCCTCAGAGGGGGGACCAAGCTGGCAAAGGGCCTGAGCAGATCATTCTCAGAAAGACGCCTGTGCTCACCGCAGCCGCGAGCCAAGGAGCGCCGACCTGCGGCCGCAGAGGCGAGGGTGCCGGAGCCTGCGGGGCGCACAGCTGGCGGAGCTGAGCTTTAAGAGGGCGATCTGGTGCCCACAGGGCGTGACCACACATCTCTGAGGCCACAGGGAGGCACTGTCCCTTCTAAGAACTCGTCCTTGGAAACTATGGCCGCTCGGGAGCACAGGGGCAGCTCTTCTGCAGGAGCCAGGCCACCGGCCTGCGGAGGGGGGAGGACCTGGAGCAGAGGCTGGGCCTGGGGAGGGATGAGGCGGGTCAGGGGAAGGAAGTCCCAGCTAACCTGCCGCCACTTTTACTTCCTGAGTTTGGAGTCACATGGCCGCGTCAGCTGTTCAAACCCACCCACCCCTCAGCCAGGCAGGCCAGGGTGCCAGGCTGTGCCCAGGGGGCCTCCTCACTCGGGGCTGGAAGTTCACAGTGAAATGTCGGGGCAGAACGATTAGAACGAGCTGCCACCGAGAACAAGAGACCGCTGGGCTTGGACACCAGGGCATCGAGGGACTCAGTACAGAGCCCAGCAGCACGAGGAATGGGCCTCCCACAGGCCTGCGGGGAGCCCCACGGGGCCAGCCCAGGGTGTGCCCCCTGGGGAGGCTGCTGCCCGAGATCCCGTGTGGTGGGCCAGGACCCCTGGCTGCTGAGCCTCCCGTTGCCCGTCCCCTGCTGGTCAGGGCCACTGTGTCGCCCACCTGCTCACCAGAGTCCCCCAGAATGAAGACCAGGAGGCCTCTGCTCCACTGACACACGCGCCTTCTGTTTCCGCGCTCCCACCTGCTCCTCTGGGAGTACAACGTGAGCCAGTGACGCACAGCCAGGGTCCACTCGGGGAGCCCTCAGCGAGGCTGTCCTGAGCCAGGGCTCCTGTGCCTGGTGGGGTGTTCTCCTGCTCACACCACGGGTTGACAGCCCCTGCGCTGGGCCTCCCAGGCCTGCCCTGCTGCTCGCCGCTGTGCCCACACTAGCCCGCCCTCCGCAGCCGTGGGTGCTCTAGGCTCCCCTCAGCAGGTATGCAGCAAAGGCAGCTCCCCTTCGCTGTACCCAGGAGTTCCTGCTCTGGCCACTGTGCCCCAGGGGATGCTGGGCGGGGCGGAGTGCCCCGGCATGGAGCAGGTGGAGGCCAGGATGCTGCCCAGCACTCTGTAGTGCCCAGGAGGCCCCACCCCAAGAACCAGACAGGTGTCCACAGGGCTGAGGCAAGACCTTGCTCCAGGGCCAGGCCACGGCCAGATCTGCTTTTGAGACCACAGGGAGTGAGCAGGCTGGCGCTTAGGCCAGCAAGGACCAAGTGGCCTGAGGGCAGCCTGTGCCCTACTTATGTCCTTCTGCCCCCTGAAGCCAGTGTGGTCCCAGAGAGCTCTCTCCTGTATGAGAAGGGACAGGGCACCAGATTTCACTTCGGGAAGCCAGGCCACGCCCCTGCGTGGGCAGGAGCCAGGGCGCCATCTCCAGGCTCCACCTGCAGGCTCCAGGGTCGGCTGGAGCAGTCAGGGCTGCTGCAGGGCTGGGCCTCCCCTGGCAGGGGCGGCCCTGAGGACCTCTGCTGACCAACAGGCATCTCCAGGAGCAGAGCAGTCTGGTCGCAGGGCCTGGGCCAAACTCTGACTCCTTCCAGTCCTGCTCATCTTGAAAAACTGGTCCCTACTCTTTTCACATTTTAAAGCTCTTCGAGGAACAAAAGGAAAGGCCCGCTCCTGTAATGAGGGACCTCTGTCACCCGCATCAGCAGATGACTGGGGTCTGGCTGTGACTGCCTCTGACATGGTTAGGCCAGTGTCCCCAAAGCACTGTAGACACAGGGCCCTGGGCAGGCAGGCCATGCGGAGGCATCCCAGGCCTCCGCCACTCCAGGCCAGGGGCTCCTCCAGGAGTGACGAGCACACATGCCCCAGACATCACCAGTGCCTCCTGGGGGCAGAATCACCCCTGGATAAGGGTGCCTCTAGCCTTCAAGAGCAGCAGCCAACCAACAGGTACTTGCAGACTGGCACCTGCCAGCCCCAAGAGCCCCAGACCAGCCTCCTGGATGCCTGTGTGACCTGGGCCCTGCCCCAGCCACCAACAGACGGCAGACTCTGCATGCTCTTTCTTAATTCTGTCCTCACGAGAGTCCTGCAGACAGGCCCAGTGCTACCCTGTGACTGGGTGGGGCTGGCAGCGGGGGTGGAGGGGCTGGCAGCGGGGGTGGAGGAGCCGGGCCCTGAGCTGGCACTCGCCCCTGTGCTCACCCTCTGGGCCCCAGACAAGGCCGCTCTAGGGGTCGAGACACCCAGGACTCCACAGTAAGAGAACCGCTGGGACCTCTGCAGTCGGGCTCCAGCTGGAACCATCCAATGGAAGACCAAGGTGACAAATGGCCGAGGGCAGAGATTCAGAGGCAAAGTGCTGTATCTAGGGCATCCAGACGCAAGAACCAGGAGACCCAGCACAGTCCCAGGCATCCCCAGACTTCCAGCAGCCTCCCCAGGCGAGCCCTGCCTCCCAGGAGGTTAAGAGACCAGGCTGGGCAGCCAGGGCAGCCGGGGCCTGTGGTCTGCAGCCAGCCATCCTCTACGGGGCTGGGCAAGAAGTTCCAGATAGAAAGAGCCCGCAGACGGGTAAGGCTAGGGCTCAGTGGCGGAGCACTCAGCTGGCACATGTGAGGCACCGGGTTCCACCCTCTGCACCACACAAGAACACACACATAAAAATAAGAGTACTGTGTCCACTTACAGCTAAAACCCACTTCCAAAGAAAGAAGGACGGAGCCGGCAGGGCACGAGTCAGCGGCTTCCTGCGCACACAGGAGGGGTCTCGTGAGCCGGTCTCCCCTGCCTCCTGGAGCCCTGCACAGCACACCTGTGCCAGCATCACTGTGTCCCCCTCACCTGCTCCTCTCACCCCCTCTGGCCTCTCGGTTGCATGCTGATCAGAAACCACTGTGCAAGCAACCGAGGATGCTCCCTGCAGAGCCCAGGGCCACGGGCAACCCATGCTGTCCACCCCACGCAGCCTGGCCAGCGAACCCCTGGAGCACAGGAACCACCTTGTAACCCTCCTGCCCCTCCCTCCCGTGAATCACATGCCTGGTGACATTCTAAAGGGAAAGACCTGGGCTTTGGATAGCCAGCTCTGGCTCTGGGCCACCTCAACCCTTACAGGCCCCAAGGCTTTGGACACCTCCTGGCAACTTGGTTTCTTCTTCTCAGGTGGGGGTACCCCCTCCTGCCAGCACAGCTATGGGACAGGGCACAAGGCCTGTGAAGCACTCAGCAGCCTGACACAGAGGTGCCCAGGAAGCAAGTGGCGGCTAGCCACAGGCTCAGTGACAGGCACATGACAGGTCCGGCCTGCTTCCTGCCCCTCTATCTGCCCAATGCAGGCAGCTGTGTGGCAGGCAGGTACCTGGAGGCCATCCTACCATCCAGTGACAGCCCCCGGGATGCCCACGCTGGGCAAGGCGCCAAGTACAGAGCAACAGGGCTCCGTGGTGGGTGGTCAGTCCCACAGGCAGGCAGCTGATGACATGGGGCGGCGGCTGGACCAGAACTCAGCCCTGGCCGCTGACAGCTGAGACCTGCCAAAGTCGGGGCCTCAGCCATGGGGGACAAGAACAGCCAGGGGTCCTTCAGATAAGGCAGCCAAGACACGGCCAAAAGGCCCGGAACCCAGGAGGGCTGCACCAGCCTCAGGCTCCAGTGGGAACCCTCAGGGGGAGGCGCCCTCCAGGGAGGCTGTGCCCAGGCCTTCGGCCACCCCTGTGCCCACTCATTCTCAAGCTCACGTGACTACAACCCACCCTGCCCCAGTGAGAACTCTCAGCCCAGCAGAGCTCTTGCCACTGGCTTGAGCTGCTGCCCCACCGTCCCCAGCCAGGGGGCCCTACCCCCCCAGGCCACCCCGAGAGAACTGTTGCTCCAGGTAGAAAAGGGTGACGCGGGGGACCTGGAGCACCTTCTGTGGCCTTCTCGCACCACCCAGCACCCACCCGGGCTGACGTGGTGACCCCGGGTCTGCAGCAGCCCCCACAAGGCAAACACCCCCTGCTCCAGCAGCTCAGAGCATCAGTCACTCTCCCTTGTCGAGGGCCATCACAGTGCCCACCTGCAGGTCCAAGGAAGGGCCGCAGGAAGGAACCTGAGTGCTCAGGTGGCCTTTCCATCCCGGCGTGGCAGGGCGGGGCCTGCTCTATAACGGGCTGTCTCCACCCGCTCCACGCCAGAACAGCCCAGACCTGACAGCCACCGGCGCCCTCAGGACTGTCTGGTGTCCCTTGGTGCAGCATCTCGAAGGTGGGGAAGGCCTGGGAAGGAGAAGACGCGGAGCGCGGTCCAGCCACACCTGGAGGACTACTCAGCCACGGCAGGAGCAAGATTCTGCAGCGTGGACGGGCCTCCAGGGCATGATGCTCAGGGAGGACCAGACGACAAGGTGGCGCTGTGTGACTGTCTTGGTAAGCGAGTCCAGAGACAGGAAAAGGATCTGTGGGTGCTGGGGGCCGGGGAGGGATGGGGTGACTGCTCGTGGGACAGGCTTCCCTTGGGTGATGGTCCTAGAAGTGGACAGTGGTGACAGCCACACAGCTTGGCAAACATATAAAACCCAAACCGTGCGTGTCTATTGCGAGTGGCGTGGCGTGAGAACTGTGTGCACACTGCTGTCATCAGCAAAAAACTAAAAAAATAAACAAAATTTTAAAAGGGAAGTGAAGGGAACCGAAGGAGAGCCAGGTCAGGGAACAGACAGCGGCTCACTCCAGAGACCACCCTGCGGGTGTGCGGCCAGCGAGCATGACTACCTGACGGCTGGATGGGGCACTGCAGGGGAGGCCACCTGGGTCTCCTTCCCCAGGTGAAGAGACCAGGAAGGGAAGTGACCTGCCAAGGTCATTAGGGCAGGAATGCCCATGTGGGGGGGCCTCTGGCTCTGGGCTTGCCCCAGCCCTCACTACAGCACACCCTGTCCAGGTCCCCAGGGCAGGTTCTGCAGGGCAAAAGGGAGGTGTGGGCAGGATAGTCATGGGTCGCTCTGGCAAGCAGGAGGTCAGTAGGAACCCCAGGGAGTTGCTGGGGACAGAAAAGGAGGGAGGCCACATGAGCCCTATGAGCCCTCCAGCAGGGGTCCAGGACACCCATAGTCCCTCCACTCACCCCAGTATGTGCTTGGGCACTGCAGCCTGCTCAGGACACAGCCCCACTGGGGACGGAGTGGAGACCAGACAGTCACGCCACAGGCTCCATCTGGACTCCCTGTGGGGCCTCCCCCAGCACTGTGGGCACAGTGCTGGGTCATTCTTGGGGGTGCAGTGTTCTGGGCACTGCAGGGTGCTAAGCAGAGTCCCTGGCTCCCACCCACTTCATCCCAGGACCCCTCGTCCAGTTCAGACAAGCACAGGTAACTCCCCGAACTGGCTCAACTCTAACAGAAGGCAGATGAGGGCGCTGTGGGCCTCAGTTCCCAAAATCCAAGTCCCTTTCCCAGGAGCCCCAGGATCAGCCCACCAAGCAGAGTGGCTTTGGATATTCATCCCTCTAAATAACCCAGAGGGAAAGGCCAGCTAACCCCACTCTAGGCCCCCAAACCTGGATGTGTCCCATACACAAAGCCCAACCCACCAAGAGCCCCAGTGACTAGTAAACAGCGTGACACTTCCTGCTGAAATAGAGACAGTGGTTTGAGCAGCTACACAGAACCCCCTTGGAAGCCCTCCCAGGCTTCTCCACTGCCTCTGGGTACTCCTGTCCCTACCCCCAAACAATCACTACCCCCTCTCCCACACAGGTCCCCAGGTTTCACTGAGGAACAGTCACAGGAGCGACCAGCACACACTGCTGAGAAACTGCCACCAGCCAAGAGTCACCCTGGGAGCAGGAGTGAAGACCACAGCTCAGTTCTCGGGGGAGCCTGTGCCTTACAAAACCCTTGCAACCCAGCTGCTCCCCCCATGGCGCCCGGCACACCTGCGACAACCCAGCACTACCAAAACAGACAGCACCCACGACACGGGCCCAGCGGCTCCTAAGAAATTCTGCATGATTAACAGCCTTGGATACCTTCTGGAAGCACCCTGCTCCCCCAGCGTGGCCCTCAGGGGCCATCAGCCATGAGCCTCCAGTGGGGGTGCATCGAGCCCCCACCCACAAGACATACCTCCCGACCTCTCTCACTTCAAAGTCTGTCTTCCAGGACCCAGGCCCAGGGGGCAGTGTGTGTTCTGCCTGGATGAGTTTCCATTAGGCAAATCGCCCTCATTCAAAGTTGGGTGAGAAGGTGGGGGGTGCAGCCTCCCCAGCCAGAGGGTGAGGTCATCAGTGGACTAGGGTGGGGGGATCTGCTTCCCAGCCAGAGAAGTGCCCTGATTCAGGGCATGAGTTTTGGGTGCAGAAATCAGGGAAAAACCAAACAGGTTTCGGCATCTGAAGTGGGTGGGTCTCAGGCTTCCGGTCAGGGACAGGTCTTGAAGGGGGTGGTCCATGGGCTTTAGCTGGGGAAAGGGCTGGGAGTGGGGGGCATGCAGGAGGTCCGAGGTGGCCAGGCAGGATGCAGGTTCAGATGGGGGACTGGGCAGAGACAGGCTGCCTCTGGTTGGGGTAGGGTCATTGCTGAAATGGGAAAGCCAGGTGCTGAGGGGTCACTGACGTTGGCCGCGGGGCTCGGAGGGTGGGGGATGAGAAATCTGAGGGGACGGGTGGGATGGGGACATGAAAGCATTCAAACTTTGTCCCCTGGGTAATTCTGTGTCCCTGTGGAGACCAGGGTCCCAGCACCCCAGAGTCGGGTCGTTTCCGGGTCTCCTGCTGTTTTTTATTGCGGGAGGGCGTCGCGGCAGGCTCCGCCGCGGGGTGGGCGGTTTAAAAGGGAAGCGACAGGGCTGGGAGGGTCGGCGGGTGACAGGCCGGAGAGAGCGACCGGCCAGGAGGGCGTGGGGCTGCCGGGGGAGAGGCCGGGCAGGACGGGACCCCGCGGCTCCGGGCGGCGCTCGGCCTGACACTTGCGGCGCTGCCCGCGGGGACAGCGAGGTCCGTCCTGCAGGTGCCGCCGGGGGCCGCCCAGGGCTGAGCGGCGGGCGCTCGGCTCGGGGCTGGGACCGCGGTGGGATGCTGAGGTCACCGGCCCGGCGCACCTGGGGGGCCACTAGGGCGCCGAGCTCCTGCAGAGGCCCGAGCTGCGCAGGGGTGGCGGCCCCGCGGTCCGCCGCGTTTGGGGGTCGCGGCCGACCCCACCGCCGCCTGGAGCCCGGGGGGCGGGTCCCCCCACCCGGCCGCCTCACCTGGCTCGCTCCCGTCGCCCGCTGGCTCCCGCCGGCCCCGCCTCTCCCGGCGCCGTGCCGCACCCGCCTCCGGCCCCCGCAGCTCCGCCAGGCCCGGCCGCGGCCGCCGCTGACGGGTTCCCGGGCTCCGCGGTGCCTAATATGGCGGCGCTCGCTGCTCCGCGGCCTCCCGGCTCCCTCCCTCCGCCGCGCGCGCCCGCCCCGCCGCGCGCGCCCCCGCGCGGCCGCCCCGCCCCCACGCCGGCGCGCTGCGTGCTGCCGCCCCGCCCTCAACCTGCCACGCCACGCCCACCCCGCGAGGCTGCGCCTGCGCGCGTGGAGCATCTCGGGAGGACGTGACGTCCCTCGCTATTCGAATCAACACAGGAAGCGAGGCGCCACGCGTTGCCCAGGGCAACCGCGGCCGGAGGAGGCGGGCGGAGAGCTGAGTCTGCGCGGAGAAGGGGAAAAGGGTCTCTGCTCAGTGGAGGGCGTGGCTCCTATTACGCGATGGTTGCAGAATTGGACCCCGAGTGGTGGACCCACAAATGGTAGACCGCAGAGGCAGGCTTACACCTTCGTGAGGCGGTCACGCCGCGTAATAAGGCAGAGGGGACCCACCACCAAGAAACTCACTGCCGAGACCGTCATTCAACAAGCGCTTTGCTCCCACGAAGTGTCCTCCCAGCCCTCATCCAACAGCAGGAGCAAGCCCGATGGAGAGCCCTGGCCGTCGAAACAACAAGAGCATTTTAAAAATCCCTGCACAAAAAAATGGGCAAAGGTTGGACCTGGGGTGTGGGTCAGTGTGGAGCCCTTTCCTAGCATGCTCCAGACCCTAGGTTCCATCCCCAGCACCGCATAAAATAGCCGAGTTGGGGAGCAAGGATCTGAATAGACAGTTCTCCAAAGAGGTCATGCAAATGAACAACACGTGCATGTAAAGATGCTCAGCACCTTCAGTCATCAGGAAATGCAAATCAAAGCCGCGCTGAGATAGTAGATCCTGCTCACTAGGCTGGCTTGGACTCAAAACAAATCTGAACAGAGGAAAAAGGAAAGCTAATGAGTGTTGGCAAAGATGTGGAGAAATAGAAACCCTCCTACGCTGCTGGTGAGCTGGTAAAATGGTGCAGGCCCATGGGAAAAACAGTTTTGGGCAGTTCCTCAAAAGTTAAACAGAAATACCACATGACACAGCAATGATGCTCCTAGGTATGTACTCCAGAGAGATAAACACACATCCACTCCAGCTGGTATGTGGCCACACCCATATTCTGGAGGCTGAGGCAGGAGGATCCCAAGTTCAAGACCAGCCTGGGCAATTTAGCAAGACCCTGTCTCAAAATTTAAAATGGGCGAAGCCCTGGGTTCAATTCCAAGCACTTCATAAAACAAACTTCTATACAAATATTCATGGTGGCCTTTTTCATGGTAGTCAAAATGTGTAAACAACCCAGATGTCCTTCAACTGGTGAAAGGATAATGACCCATTCAGACATGGCAAATTGAGGAGTCCTTTTACTGCTCCTGAAAGTTGGCTCTGTGTGTGTGCATGGGTGTGGAATCTCCTGGGAGGTGGGAGTCCCTCTACCATTCCCCAAGACTCCCTGCATTGGGGCAGAATCCTGCAAGGAGAGAAGACACCACGGTACCCGATTTCTACTTTTTTCCTTGTGGTGTGAAATGATGTGTATTATACAAATGCACATCTGTCTGATTCCCATGAGCTCCACAGCCACCATAGGATCTGGCACAGTCACTCAGCATATGGAACATGATCCATCTGGGAACTTTAATTTCCTAGTAGCCACATTTAACAAAAATTCTGGCAGAATTCATTTTAATTGAGTACTGTTTTATTAAAAATATTTTTGTTTCAACATGTAACCAAACTCAACTATTATTAATGGGGTATTCTATGTAATTTTTGTCAAATCCAGTCTTAGGATCCAGTGCGTATTACATCCCCCTCTTGATGCTAATTTGCATCAGAAATCCTTGATCTCACCCACTTGAATCAAAGTGTGAAACATGATATGTCAAGAACTATGTAATGTTTTGAACAACCAACAATAAAAAAATAAAAAAAGAAAAAAAAAAAGAAATCCTTGATCTCTTTTTACATTTTACAGTGGGAAAAAAACAGGTTTGCATTGCCAGGTATTTCAAACAGGCTTAGAAGTTTTCCGAGCACTGAATCAAAGTATCAGCTTTATTTCCTCTACATTTAAATTGCTTAAATTTTTATTTTTTTATTGTTATTTTTTGTGGTGCTGTGGATTGAACCCAGGGCTTTGTGCAGGCAAGGCAAGTACTCTGCCATCTGAGCTATATCCTCAGCCCCTAAATTGCTTAAATTTTGAAAACTACAAATTCAGTTCCAGAGTGGCACCAACTAGTTAGGGGCCACCATGCTGGCTGGTGAAGATGTAGACTATATCCTCCATCAGTTCTGGGAGGTCAGGGACAGTGCCCGGCACAGACAGGATCCCAGCACATGGGCCAGGGGCCAGAGCATAACTTAGCGTGCAGCCTGCACTCAGTGAGTACAAGTGTCACTGGAGAAGAGGTGGCCCAGGAGAAGGGTGAAGTTCCTGGAGAGAGCAGAGAACTGACTCAGGCTCAATGGGGCCCTTGGCTCATGTGACAGAAAAGAATTCCAGCGCTTGCCAGCCCTGGGCATGGAGAGAGGCTTGTGTAGGAAGCAGATGCGCCCTCCAGGTTGGATGCGGCCATCTCCAGAGGGAGAGGTCCCCAGAGGTCCCGAGGGCTCCTCTTCAAAGCAATCTTAGGGAGGGGTGGGCACGGGAAGCTGTGTGGGTGACATGGGTCTGGTCACTCGGAGATCCTGAGGCTGACATGGTCTGTTATCTGATCCGTAGATAGGAATGGAAGGTCTCCTAAGCTATAGATTTCTTAAAACGTCCTCTCTTTGCTGCTTCTATGTTCTGGGGTGGATGAGCTCTGCATAGGCAGAGTCACTGATTTCCCAGGAATCCGGGAGTGACAGGCGGCCCTTCTGACCCACAGCCTGGCTCCCTGTCGCTCCTTCTGGGTCCTACCTGGTTTTTTCTTCTAATTTCTTCTGTCCTACTTCAAAAGGACTTCGGTTCCATCCCTAGCACACAAAAGAAAGAAAAAATGTGGCACCGAGCAGCTTGTTAGTGACCATCTTCCCCCTGACCAGCCATGATTGCTCTTTCCTCAGACCAGTACCAGGCTCAAGAGAGATGCTTCTGGTCAGCGAGGGCTCCCTGCCCCACCAAGGCATCAGCACGTCAGCTAAGGTGCAACCTGGAGAACTCTCCGAACCACCCAGGCGCACTATACCTTTTTGAAAAAATTGGCCATGAGAGGACAGGCCACAAGCTGAGGAACCCCACGGACTGCCAGTTACCAGGAAGGACAGGAAGGACCCTCCCCAGAGCCAGGAGAGAGGCTGGCCCCGCTGACACCTCCATCAGGGACTTCTGGCTGCCAGGACCCTGCAGAAGTAGCCGTGGTGAAACAGACACCCTCTAAAATTCAGGGCAACTTCCTGATAACTGGTTTTTCTGTAGCCTCCGGAGCAGCCCCTTCGGAAGTGGAAGCTCCAGACTGCTTTAACTTCTAAACTGCCTCTTACTGGGAACGGAGGCCTCCTCACACAGAGGGGACTCCCCAGAAGCCAGGACGCCACGCTGCTGGCCTGGCTAACTGAACCTGCCGGCGTTTCCAGCTCTTCTGCTGCTTTCCTCTTAGAAAAAGTTTCCTGTCCCTGGAGTTTTCTGAAGATGGGGATTTGAGGCAAAAATGTCTCCTCTACCTTCCTTCAAAGCTGGCTTTGAATAAGACGATTTTCCTGCGAATTCAACGGCCTTCCTTTGAGGCAGGAGGCCTAGCCTCTCGCCCCCACACTGGGGTGAAGGCAGAGGGGGGACAAAGGTGCCTGGGCTCCTCTTTGGTATCAGTGACACACAGGTGTGTCTGCAGGGCCCAGACACCAAGTTCTCAGACTTACACAAGCCTTGTTTTGGGTGTGGCTTCTGATATCGGTTTCCTGTACCCCTGGGCCTATCTCCTCCCGCAGAGCCTCCTGGGGCCCTCACACCTGGCACTCTGCCCTGTCGGCACAGCCTCTGGCCTTCTAGAAGACTCAGTAAGCCTCAGCCTGAGCCACAGTGGGACTGGGGGGCGGGGTCCTGGGGAGCACCCGCAGGCTGCCCCAAAGCTGGTTATCTAGAGTCTCCTTTGACGTGGGAGGCAGCACCACCTCGGGAAGTGGGTTTCATGAGGCCAGTGATGGCATCTGCTTCCTTCCGTGTCTTTGGCGTCCAGGGCTGTGCCTTGTACATAGGCGTTTCTGCTCATCTTGAATCAGCGTTGTCTTAAAACAGCAGTTGGCCCGTCAGAGTGACTGCACTCTGCTTTGCTGTGCGTGGAATAGTTTTCATGAATTGCCCGTGTGGTGTGCGTGCGCACGCATGTTTATACGTATAAATACATGGATACCTATATGTTTGTGTGGATTTCTTGCAACACCGGATCCGAGGGCCTTACACATGCCAGGCATCCTGCTCTACCACTGGGTGATGTTCCCCAGCCCCTGGCCCCATCCCACCCCTCTCTCCCTATACATTTTAAATTGCAGTAGTGGGGATTGAACCTAGAGCCTTTCATATGATAGACAAGTGTTTTACCATTGAGTTCACATCCCCAGCCCAGCCCCTTTTATTTCTGAGACAAGGTCTTGCTAAGTTGCCTGGCTGACCTTGAACTTGCCATTTTCTTTCCTCACTCCCCCCACCCCCAAGTAGCTGGGACTACAGGTGTGTGCCACCATGCTTGGCTCCCTGCCCACATTATTATTATTATTATTATTATTATAACTATTATTAATAGTTTATGGTTTCTGGGTATTGAACCTAGGGTGATTAACCACGACACACCCCAGTCCTTTTATTTTTTAAAAATTTTTTGTTTTTTTTTTTTGAGTCAGGGTCTTGTTAAGTTACTTCTTAGGGCCTTGATAAGTTGCTGAGACTGGCCTCCAACTTCCCACCCTACTACCTCAGCCTCCCTGTACTAGAGATTGTGTGTGAAATCTTTGCTCTCTGGCTTCTGCTTAAAAAGCATTTGCTGAGGGGCTGGGGTTGTGGCTCAGTGGCAGAGCGCTTGCCTGGCACGTGTGAGGCACTGGGCTCGATCCTCAGCACCACATAAAAATAAAGATATCGTGTCCATCTACAACTAAAGTAAATCTAAATATATATAATCATATATAAATATAATATTTTACATAGATAGATAGATAGAAATAAAAGGCATTTGCTGAGCCCGGTGCAGTGGTACAGCTTGTCCTAGGGAGGCAGAACCAGAGATTTGCAAGTTCAAAGCCAGTCTGGGCCACTTAGCCAGACAGGGCGTGGCACAGTGGTAAAGCACTTGCCTACCCAGTGTGAGGCCCTGGGTTCCATCTCCAGAACTGCAAAAATAAAAATAAAAAAGTGAAAAAATGAGTGACGTGAGCGGATTCCGACAGTTTCAGAGCGAGGGTGGAGTGGGTTTAATGGCTGCGGCATCCTTCCAGTTACTCCTGACAAAGCTGTCCTCATCCTTGACAGGATCCCCGACCCCTGCCGTGCTGGGGTGAACCTGAACCCAGGACCCGGCCCATGCCGGGCAAGTGCTCCCCCACGGAGCTGCCCCCAGCCTTGCAGGATTCTCTCTCTACTTCCAACCAGATAGATCCCCGGCTCCTCTTCCCGAATGCGGGGGCTGCGGCCTCCTGCTTTCTCGTCGGCCTCCCGCGGCCGTGAAGAGCCCGGTCACACCCAAGTCGGGCGCCTGCCGGGACGCCCGGGCTCCCGCCTCGCCGTGCAGCCGGGTCTTTCCTCGGACTCTGCCTTGCGGGTCGGCGCTGGGATGCCCGCCCTGGGCCCTGGCCGCGCTTCCCCAGCCGCGCCCCGCAGGCGGCGCAGCTTTCTCCTCGGCGGGTGTCGCCACCTGGTCGTGCACACTCGGACGACAGCGTGCGCGGTTTCGGAAGGCGAAGGCGGCAGGCGGGTCCTCGGCGAGCACGAGTGACTAAACCCACGAATGAATGAACCACGGGGTCACTTCCTCTTCCCGGTCCCTCCCGCCCTCCGGGGGTTCCAGCCTCCCACCATTGGTCACGCCCCCGAGGCTGGCCACGCCCCCGAGACGCCGCGCAGGCTCCGTCGCCAGCCGGCAAAGCTCCGCGCTGAACGGGCGCGAACCATTTCCACTGGCCCCGTAGGGGAGGCCGGAGGGGCTACTACAGAGGGAGGGCGGAAGTTGCCCTTCCCTTTCCTTGAGGCATGTCCCACGGCTGTTCCTGCGGCGTGGGTTTCCATTTTGTCACTGGTGCTGGCTGGAGCTTTGGGTCCTGCTTCCGCGGCGGTCGCTGCTGGCTGGTCCCCCCGCGGCGGCGTTGGCGCCGTCCGGCTGGTCACGTGGCCGGGAACATGGCGGCCTCCAGGGCGCGCTGCGAGCGTCGCGGCTGTTGAAGCCTCCGCGGTGGTGCGCTCGGGTCCGGCGACTCGGAGCCCGGCCGGCGTGGCAGCGGCGGAGCACGGTGCGATCCCGGGTCTGGCGGGCGGGCCCGGGAGGCGCCCCGAGAGCCCTCCGGGAGTCGTGGGCAGGGTGGCTGAAGGGGTCCCGAGTCCCGCGACCTCTTCCACTTGGTTTTGGGGGTCCCATGTCTCCGGGGGCCCCTGGGCAGCGTCGGTACTGGGGCATCCATTATGTGGCTCTTGAAACGACGTCTTGGCGTCTCCTAAGGGGTCTGCGGAGCCGGTCGTCCCTTTTTGAGGGGTCCCGGGACGCGGCGACCCTTTCGGGGATGGGACATCCGGTCCCGAGCTCTTCATTGCAGTTGTGGTTCCTGCATCCCTTTATTAGTTTATCGTGTCTGTCTCTGAGACCTCCACCGGGGTGAGTGGACTCCTGGATTCTGCCTGCGTTGGGGACCGATCCCTGACCCCCACATCCAGGAAAAATAGGCCTAAGGTATGAGTTTCAGGGCTCTCCCTCGTCCTGAGCCCAGGTGGACCTTGGGCTCCCTGGGAAGGATTCATTAACTCCTTGTAGCTTATGGAGGGCTCAGTAGTGGCGGGTTTGCCTCCTTAAACAGGGTGGTCAGAGAAAGGCCTCCCCCAGAAGGTAAGGTTTCAAGGGGTTAGGTTTGAAGGAAACCCAAGACTTGCTGAGCTGTTCCAGATGGAGAGACTAAGCTCGGGATGTGTGCCTGGAGCTCCACAACCCCCTGTCTCCTCCTCTCACTTCTCTCTGTAGTAGGAGCTTAAACTTAGACTGCCGGCTGCAGTTCAGAAGGCCTGAGTTTCTGTTTTGGGGACAAGGGCTGCTTATCCGTGTATATGGAGGGAGGAGTCGGGTCGCAGTGCCTCTAGGATCTTGCTAGCACAAGCTCCTGCTTTCTGGAGTCTCTGATGCTCCTTCCTCAAGGTGTGATCATCCTTTGATGGCACCTGCCCTAGGCAGCTGTGCCTCCCACATTATGCCCTCTATAGGCACCTCTGCTGACGCCACTGGAAACCACAGAGGGCTGCGGCGTGCCACTCCCTGCTTGCTGTGTCTGGGAAGTGTCTGCCGGGTTCCTGGAGGGCACAGGAGTCCGTCCTCCCAACCTCCCAACTTGTCATATCATCCTTGTTTACCTCTTGTTTTGTTTTGCAGCATTGAGGATGGACCCCAGGATGGACCCCAGGTTGCTCTACCACAGAGCTACATCACCTGGTCCATTAACTGTTTATCTTGAGACAGGGTCTTGCTAAGTTGTCCAGGTGGGCCTTGAACTTGTGATCCTCCTGCCTCAGTCTCCTGGATAACTGGGGTTACAGGTGTGCCCACCACAACCAGAGGCAGTGTCATTTCATCTTAATTCACTCATGCAGCAACGTCCGTATGGTTCAGAGCCCTCTGGAGCCACACTGACTGATTTAAAACTGTCTGCTGCGTTCCTCGAGACAGAACACTCAGGGTCACTCCAGGGGAATGGGCTGTGCAAAATAACCACACAAGAGACAGAGAGACCTTTTTCTTTGGGGTTCTGTGAGGGCTCCTCTGACCTTAAGGGTCTGTGGAAAGAGAGCTGGTTGTCTGACAGCTAGGAAGGCCACACCCAAGGGCAGAGCAAGAGAAGGGGACACACAAAGGGCATTTCCAAACAGGGCAAAGGGGTAACATCACAAAGGAACAGGTGAGCGCAGCTCCACCTATGGGGCTGCGGGAAGGCATGCCCAGGCACAAAGACACATTCACACATTCTGCGACTTCCAAGATCGGGGCGTCATCGAGGGCCACTTTGATGTGGCCAGATCACTTGGAAGTGACTGACAGGGTCTTACCAATCAGGAAAGGAATATGTTGGTCACATGGTGTGGCGGCCTCCCACAACTGTCCCTGCTGAAGTTCGGTGCAGTGCCCACTCCTGTCCACCCAGTTGCTTGGGAGGCTGAGGCAGGAGGATGGCAAGTCCCAGGCCAGCCTGGGCAACTGAGCAAGACCCTGTCTTAGAAAAAAAGAAAGAGGGCTTGGTGATGTGGCTCAGTGGTAAGCACCAGGGTTCATTGCAGTGTGGCCACCACCACCACAGCAAAACCCCAGCATCCACGCTGTCCCCAGGCGAGAGGCTGTTTCCTGACCTGTCGATGGGAGCAAGTCTCTGCCCATCCTGTGGGGCCCTGGGAGGGTTAAATAAGCTAATGAACATAAGGGCTTATCAGAGAGCCTGGCGTTTGGCAAATGTACACAAATGCCAGACACTATTCTTGTGTGTTTTTTTTTGTTGTTGTTGTTTTTTGGTACTGGAGATTGAACTCAGGGGCCCTCAGCCACTGAGCCGCTGCCTCAGCTCTGTTGTGTGTTTTAGTTAGATACAGGGTCTCACTGAGGTGCTGAGCTGGCTTTGAACTCTCAATCCTCCTGTCTCAGCCTCCCAATCTGCCAGGATTACAGGCATGCGCCACTGTATCTGGCCTATTCTTGCTTTTATTGAGGACCTGGGCAACTTAGGCACTGATTCAAAAAAAGGGTCAGGCGCAGTGAGGCACGCCTGTCACCCCCGCAGCTCGGGAGGCTGAGGCGGGAGGATCTCAGTTCAAAGCCAGCCTCAGCATCGTGGCGAGGCCCTAGGTACCTCAGTGAGACCCCGGTCTCTAAATAAAATACAAAATGGGGCTGGGATGTGACTCAGAGTTTGGGGGGGGACTGAGGGTGTGGTTCAGTGGCAGAGTGCTGCCTGGGTTGGATGGACTCTAGTACCCCCCAGAAGAGCCCCCGCCATCCTGAGACGAGTAGGCGGGACGCCGCTGACCCTGCTCCATTCCTGCTGCAGGTTCTGCTCTCTGGGCTTCCAGGCTCGGTCCCTGGGGCGCAGAGGACCAGGCCCTTGCTGGAGGCATCATGGTGACAGAGCAAGAGGTCGAGGCCATCGGGCAGGTGCTGGTGGACCCCAAGCAGCCTCTGCAGGCCCGCTTCCGGGCGCTTTTCACCTTGCGGGGGCTTGGTGGCCCCGGGGCCATCGCCTGGATCAGCCGGGCCTTCGATGACGACTCCGCCCTGCTCAAGCACGAGCTGGCCTACTGCCTGGGCCAGATGCAGGACTCCCGCGCCATCCCGGTGCTCACGGGCGTGCTGCAGGACACCCGCCAGGAGCCCATGGTGCGCCACGAGGCAGGTGAGGGGCAGGCGGCAGCCCTCGTACTTCCCTGCCCCGCTGGCCTGGCCTAGGTCCAGGAGACGGGCCACCCCGGGGACTGCGGGGCCACCCCAGCTGTCTGGTCAGGGAATCTTATTCCTTTGGGTGTTTTCCCTTTAAACCGACGTTCAGAGCTGGGTGTGGGGCGCAGGCTGTGCTCCCCACGGCCGGGCCAGGCGACTGAGTGAGGCCAGGAGAGTGGCCGCCGCTGTGTGGGAGGGGCAGGCGCGGCCTTCCACTCCAGGTGGCTCCAGGTGCACGTGGAGAGCTTAAAGGAGACCGTCAGTGCTGGGCCTGCCTCCTTTCTCCCGTCACTGTCCCTGTGCGGGGGACCCCGGCTGCCCCTCTAGTCAGTGTACCCGTGCTGCCTGCCTGCTGCCCCCTCCCTGGCTGCAGGGCTCCGCCTGTGCTGTCCCTCTTGCCCAGAGGCCCCAGGGAGTTTCCCCTGACCCCGGGCTCCCCATCCGCTGTGTCAGCGTCCAGGTGGGAGGACGTCGTCCCTCCCCCCAGGCGCAGGCTGGGGTCACTGTGCCTGGGCAGGTGCAGGCTCTGCCGCGGCTTGGCTGGGTGGCCGTGCAGCCCGTGAGCCCTGCTGCCCCTCAGCCCTGGCCGGGGAGCTGCTACCAGCTGGTGCTGTCCTGCAGCCGTGTGGTGCTCGCCAGCCAACACCAGCCCTGCCTGCTTCTCAGGGGAGGCCCTGGGTGCCATCGGGAACCTGCAGGTCCTGGAGCTCCTGAGGCAGTACTGCAGCGACCCCACGGTCGAGGTAAGAGCCGGCCCCAGCCCTGCCCGCTCAGGCCCGAGAAGCTGTGCCCAGTGCTTCCCCAGCCCCGGCCCGAGCAGCCCTAGAACCCCTTTCTGGTTGCCACGGTGACCGCTGTCCAAGGGTGCTCCAGGCCCCAGTGGGGAGGGCAGCGTCCAGGCCTGAGGCCAGCAGAGCCTGCTCGCGGCTCCTGCCTGGCCCCCGGCTGCTCTGAGACCCTGCCCTCTCTGCCACCCTGCCCGGCCCCCTGGACCTCGGGGTCTCCCTGCCGTTCCCCACATCTCTTCTATTTTGAGATAGTTTCATTAAGGTGACTCACGTGCCATTTAGCTCACCCCTGGAAGTGCACCCTGAGTGGCCTGCAGTGCATTCAGAGGCGGGCAGCTGCCCTGCTCCTTCCAGAACATTCCCTTCCTCTCAAGGAAACCCACTCCCATTAGCGACATTTTCCATCCTCCGTGGGTCTGTCCTGGCCCCTCCTGTCACTGGCTCACACACCTTGACCTCCTGTGTCTGCTCACTGAGCACGAGGTCCTGGGTCCGGCCACCCTGTCCCCTCGCTCCTGCCCTGGTGGAGTGACGCTCAACGTGGGCACAGGCCTGTTGTTTGTTTTGGGACGTCTTTTTTTCTTTTTTGGTCCTGGGGGTTGAGCCCAGGGGTGTTCTACCCCTGAGCCACATCCCCAGCCTTTTTTATTATTTTTTCATTTTGAGTCGCGCTGCCTAAGTTGCTCAGGGCCTTGCCAGGTAGCTGAGGCTGGCCTTGAACTTGGCGATCCTCCTGCCTCAGCCTCCTGAGCTGCAGGGGTTGCTGGTGTGGCCGCCGCGCCCAGCCAAGCCTGTTACTTGTATCAGTTCGTGCCTTGTTGAACACAAGGGTGGCCTCCACTTTTTGGCCATCGAGAACCACCCTGCCACGGGCCTGTGTGCGAGTCTGAGTTCACTTGGACCCTGGCGTCCTGACTTGCTTCACACGCCCCACTCTTCTCGCGCAGCCAGAGGAGGGCACATGTGAAACCGCAGCCAGCTGCTGTGTTCTGTGCTCAGAGCGCCCACGCCTCGCTCCCTCCAGGGCAGGACCTGGAGCCCTCACTCCGGCTCGTGGCCGCGCTGCCCTGCCCGGCCGCCCGGGGCCTTGGCTCTGGCGCTCTCTCATCTCCCCAGCTCTTCTCCACTTCCCCGTCCCTTGTCCCTTCCCCTTGCTGTCCTGACCCATAGGTCCCTGCTGCAAGCCCAGGAGGGTGGGGCGGGGATGTCACAGCCTCTGCGTGTCCCCAACGTCAGGCCCAGGACTGATGCTGTTTGTGCGCCCCTCGCCCTGCAGGTGGCTGAGACGTGCCAGCTGGCCGTGCGTCGCCTAGAGTGGCTGCAGCAGCACCCCGGGCAGCCGACAGCGGCCGGGCCTTATCTCTCGGTGGACCCAGCCCCCCCAGCTGAGGAGCGCGACATGGGGCAGCTGCGGGAGGCGCTGCTGGACGAGACCCTGCCGCTGTTCGACCGGTACCGCGCCATGTTCGCCTTGCGCAACGCCGGGGGCCAGGAGGCGGCCCTGGCACTGGCCGAGGGTGAGGAGGACCCGGGCTGGGCAGCTGGGAACAGCACACCCCGGGAGCAGAGGTGCCAGCGGACACCCAGCCCTCTCAGTGGCCACACCTGTCATCCTGGCTCCTCAGGGTGCTGAGGCAGGAGGGTCACAGTCCAGGCCAGCTGGGCAGCTCAGCTGGACCCTGTCCAGAGCAGAGTCAGGGGCTGGGTGCTGCCGTGCCAGAGGCCCCTGGTCCAGCCGGCTCCCCACAGGCTGGTCAGGCGCCCGAGCTGCCCCGTCATGGGTGGGTGAGTCCTGGAGACAGAGCCCCTTTGGCCCCACCCTCTGGGTGCCCCAGCCCCGAGCCCGTGGTGTGCCCGGTGAGTGCCCAAGTGACTGCCCTTCCCTCCTGCAGGCCTGCGCTGCGGCAGCGCCCTCTTCCGCCATGAGGTGGGCTACGTGCTGGGCCAGCTGCAGCACGAGGCGGCCGTGCCCCAGCTGGCCGCCACCCTGGCCCGCCCCGCCGAGAGCCCCATGGTGCGCCACGAGTGTGCGGAGGCCCTGGGCGCCATCGCCCGGCCCTCCTGCCTGGCCGCGCTGCACGCCCACACGGCCGACCCCGAGCGGGTGGTGCGGGAGAGCTGCCTGGTGGCCCTGGACATGTACGAGCAGGAGCGCGGGCCCTTCCAGCAGGACCGCCCGGAGCAGCCGCGCCCACCGCCCTAGCGCCCCGCCCCGCCCCGCCCTGCCCCTGCTGACCTGCCACGCCCCCTTGTCCCAACAGGACTGCGGTGTCTGAGTCTCCCCTGGCCCTGTCCCTGCGGAGCCGCCCCGACTCCCTCGGTGGGAGCTGTGGGCTCCTGGCCGGCGTGCGGGGAGGGACCTGGGTGGCTCAGGCTGCACTAGCAGTGACAGTGGTCCAGGGCCCCTGACCTCGGCCCTGTGGCGTGGGAGGTGGTCCTAGGTGGGGCGCGGGCTCCTGGGTGCCACCACGTGGAAGAGTAAATCATTTTGGCCCAGCAGTGGCTCCCTGAGTGTGTGGGGCGGGCTTCCCGGGAGCACTACTGCCCCAGCACTGCCACCTGCGCCTGTCCAGCTCTGGGGGACTGTCCACCAGCTTGGCTCCCTCCCAGGGCTCTAGAGAAGCAGCCTTGTGGCCTGCCCTCCACCTACCACCTGCTCCCGTCAGGGCCACTGGACCCTCCGGGTCCCACCTGACCCTCCAGGTCCCACCTGACCCTCCAGGTCCCACCTGGCTCTCCAGGTCCTCTGCCCTGGGGTGGCCTGCTCACCCAAGAAACAGGTCTGAAGGTGGAACTGGGTCCACAGCTGCCCCTCTGTGCCCCGAAATCCACAAACCAAAAGGCTATTGGCAGAACACATGGGAACTCACGTCCTGGGGACGTTCCTGTGGCTTCCGCCCTGAGCCCCTGTGCTCTGGCCAGCCCCTGCCCACTCAGGGCCTGGTCCTCCTCAGAGACTGACCTGTGGGCTCCCATGCCCAGCTGCCCAGCTGCTCCCTGCCCTGCCCGCGGCCTGGGTGCTCCCCAGGACACCATGTCACCTCCGGACCTGCAACTTGGGTTGGGTTGTATCCCCAGAAGGTGACTCTGAGTCTGACCCCACGCTGGGGAGTGTGACCTCGTCTGGAAGAAGGGTCTTGTGGTGTGATCAGGACTCAGGTGTGATCCTCCTAGATCTGGGGTGGGCTGAACCCCGTGACCCACCCTTCCTGGAGACAGAAAAGGGCCGGGTGCCGTGGCCGCACCTGCCTTCCCAGTTACACTGGAGGCTGAGGCAGGAGGATGACAAGTTTGAGGTCTGGCAAGACCCTGTCTCCAAAAGCTGTGGGGTGTGGCTTAGAGGAGCGCCTTCCTGGGCAGCTGCCAGGCCCTTGTCCAGGCTGCTGAGGTCCAACAGGAGGGTCATGTGACCCCTCGAGTCTCGGGCAGCCTGAAACGGCACCGGAGCAGGAGCGCGCAGCCGCCTCAGCCCAGGTCTGAGGAGGCTGTGGTCAGGCTGGGCCACAAGCAGGGGCCTGGGGCCTCCCCTTAGCCCTGCTCCCAGGGCAGGGGCTTCCCTCAGAAGCAGGAGGTCAGGGAGGACGACACAGCGGCCCGGTTGCTGGGCAGCATGGGGGACGGGCTGGTGTCCTCCCTCTTGCTGCTCCCTGCTCAGCCCCGCCACACAGCCCGGCAGCCTGGCCTCTGCCCCAGAGCACGGACCTGGGGAGCCTCGCTCGCCACTGCCCTGGCCGGCTCTGCACGCAGCCTCCCCCTGGGGCCCTCCAGCTCCCAGCCCCTCAGCATTTCGGGTGGCCCAGGCCCTGACTGGGCACCAGGAGCCTAGTCGGCTGCACAGGCCCCCTGAGCCCTCCTAGGCCAGGGAGGTGGGTACGGTGTGGGTTGGGGGCACAGGGTGAGCCCGGGCCTCGCGTGCGCCAGGCAGGGCTCCACCGAAGAGCCACACCTCAGCTTTTAGAAGATTTCCCCTTTGAGAGGCTCTTCTGAGTCCCTGGGCTGCCCCCCCGCCCCCCCGGCATGTGACCAACCCACTTCACAGAGGAGCTGCAGAGGGACAGCTGGGGCGCGGCCCTAGATGGCTGGCCTCTGAACCCTGGCTCCTCTGCCTGCTCTCGTGCCTTGTCCTGGCCTGCGCCACCCAAGGCCCACGTTCCTCCTGCGTCCCCCTCAGCAGTGGGGGATGTCATTTCCGTGCTCAGCCTGGGAGCATCAGGGTTGAGTCCATTGCCGCGTCCCCAATCCAGAATCCAGACGGGCGGGCCTGGCCACCTGTTCCCTGTTCTGTGGTCCTACCTGGGCTCCCGCTTGTCCTCCCCACGACAGCCACCAGAGGGGGCCTGTGAGCACTGAGCCCGGCCCCTTGCTCCTCTCCCACAGCCCCTACCCCCCGGGGGTGAAGGCCCCCGTAGCCCACAGGACCCCACAGGACCTGCCCTGCCTCCCCTCCTCCCTCTGCTCCGGCCACACGTCCTGGATGTGCCACCAGCTCCCCAGGGCCCTGCGCAGGCTGAGCTCTGGTGCCGTTGCTCCCGGCGGGCCCCCTTCCTCCTGAGGTTTCTGCTCCAGCGACCCCTCCTAGGTGAGGCCGGACCACCCTGCCTCCTGCCTGGAGATTGAGCCCAGAGACACCCTACCACTGAACTGGCTCCAGCCCTTCCTATATCTGATTTTTTTTTGGGGGGGTGAGTACCAGGGATTGAGCTCAGGGGCACTCGGCCACTGAGCCCACCCCAGCCCTATTTTGAATTTTAATCAGAGACAGGGTCCCACTGAGCTGCTCAGTGCCTCGCTGTTGCTGAGGCTGGCTTTGGACTTGCGATCCCCCTGCCTCGGCCTCCTGAGCTGCTGGGTGACAGTGTGCGCTGAAGCTCCTTCCCTCCCCACGCCCCCTCCACCCCCACCCTAGTGTCGGTGCTCCATCTCCCTGCGGCAGAGAGGGCCTCCACCTAGGACCTCAGGGAGTGGCTGGCCGCTGGGTCTGGGGCCACGCCTGCCATCCAGCTACTCAGGCTGAAGCACGGGAGGGCCAGTTTCAGGCCACCTGTCAATTTAGTGAGACCCTGTCACAAATAAAATCTGAAAGGACTGTGTGTGTGGCTGTGTTCCAACCCAGCACTGCCGAAAACGAGGGTGCCCACACTAGGTGCTCAATAAACGCGAACAGATGAATCAGGCCAGCTGTGAGACATCAGGGTGGGTGTTCTCAGGAGAAGGCTGGCGAGTGCCAGGGCCCTGGGGCAGGGAGAGTGTGCGGGAGCTGCTGAGGCCGCAGCATTTGTGCTGTGATCACTGCAGGCAGATGGGGGCCCTGGGAGCCTCGTAATCCTCTTAGCTCAAAGCCCCTTAATACTTCCGCTGCACGGGTCACCTCCGGGCTTCCCTGCTCCAGGTGGCCGCCATGCCGGGCTTGGCGGACAAGGAGGAGACCAAGGACTGGAGCGCTGCCCCCCCGGTGTATGAGGAGTACCGGCCTCCCCCGCTGGACACCATCCGCCTGCCCAGGTACGGGCTGTACCTGTTGATAGCCGCGTTCCTGGTGGTGGCTGTGGCCTACGCCATTGTCGGGCACCTCATCAAAGACCTGGCCCACGACTTGGCCGGTGAGCTACCCACTGCCAGGCTGGCCTGGGTCGGGCTGGCCAGGGAGGGGCAGAGCTGGCGGGGTCCCAGGCCTCTGTGCAGGCCCGGGGAGAGCCGGCAAAGCTCAGGCCCTCTCTGGGCCAGGACGGGTGGAGGGTTTCGGGCCCGGAGGTCCTCACCGCGTCCCTGACGCAGACTGGGCATTCGGCCCGAAGTCAGACCAAGAGGAGACGCCTCGCCGGGAGCGGGCCACCAGCGTGGCCGGGGAGGACCTGGAGGAACTGGACCTGGCCTGGCAGGACGAGGAGGCCCTCGAGGGCGGTGGACAGGGCGTCCCCTTGGAATCCCCCGCCCGGGACCCCCATCATCCCTCCGTCATCTTCAGGGACCACCAGGTCCAAAGCTCCTGGAGGCTGGAGTGAGGGGGGTCCTGGCCCCAGTTCCAGCCCCTCAGACGCTGCGTAGTCGGGACCCGTGGCCCCCAGAGCCTCTACGCCCACCCCCGTCCCTGGGGAGAAGCTCCCTCTCAGCTGGAGGGCTTGGTGGCTGGACACTGGCCATTGCCATCTGCCCTGCTTCCCCAGAGCTTGACCTGCCCAGCCTCCAGCCGGCCCTGCGCGGTCTGTGAATGGGGAGCAATGAGGCACCCGGACATTAAACCAGCAGTCCCTCTGCCCGCGCCCGTGACTGCTGAGTCAGCCCTGCCCTGCCCTGCGGGCTCCCTCACCCAGCAGGACTGTGCCCGTGTGACAGACCTGAACGCCAGGCCAGTGAGACCCGGCCAGCCAGAGCAGAGGGCCTTTTGTGGAGCAGCAGCGAGGTGGCCTTGACCCCCGCGCCGTGTCCCCCTCCACAGCTCCCTGTCCCCTCTCGCTCCGGGCCTGGCTGTCTGGGGCTCCTGGTCGCCTGACTGAGGCTTCCTTCACTTCAGACCTTTGCACAGGGTGGGGCACACAGCAGGGGCTTCATGGATGCCCACCTGGCAGCACGGAGTGGACCCCTGCTTGTCCTGGGCTGTGTGGCTGAGCTCCAGGACAGCTCTGTTCAGTGGCCCGTCTGCCCATAAGTTGTGGTCACACTTCTGGGACACAGGACTCCTGTGTAGACAGTAGGTGCTCATACGTGTATGTCACAGGCTTTGGGCCTGCTTTCACGTGCCAGGGCCATGGCTGCTCCCGTGGCTACTGGGGCAGGGTCCTCCTTGGCCTGGGCAGGGCTGACTCTCTAATCGACCTCAGGACCAAGGCCGAGGTCAGAGAGCCTGGAGCCTGAGTCATCTGCGGTCCCTGGTGTCCCCATCCTCAGCCAGTAGAGCAGCCCAACCTGGCGGTGCCTGGTGGGCAGGCGGCCCTGGGGGCTGACTGGATGCTAGTGGCGCAGGCTGGTCAGTGCATCCTCTGGCTGTGGCTGCGTGGGGCTGCCCTGGCTCTGTACTGAGGGCTGGCAGAATGTTGTGGGTCACCAAGAGAAGGAGAGGGAGGACGTGCCAGTCACCAGCCAGGAGCCGACGGGCACCTGCCAGCACCCAGGGTGGCTCAGACCCCAGGTGCATCTGAGAGCCCCACCCTGGCCTCAGCACCCCCCACAACAGGGTGCGGGGACAGCTGCAGAGGGGGTGGCCCTGGGCGGATGGCCCTCAGGGCGGGGTGCAGGGGAGGGGCCAGCTCCCCAGTTAATGTCACACCAGGTCCAGAGTCTGCTGGGGGTGCTGGGGGCAGGAGCCAGTCAGGTGCCGAGGGAGGGAAGGAGGGCCCCTGCCAGGCCCGCCTGCCACGGTCACCCGCAGGGGATCCCTGCTCTGCAGCACTCAGTCCTGCGTTCTGGCTGGCGCTCAGCCATGAAGACCCTGGGGACGCTGGTCGTACTGGGAGCCTGGCTCTTCTCGCCTGCCCAGGCCCAGGGTAAGCTCCTGGCGGGCTCCTGGGGACGGCGGGTCGCGGTCTGTTTCTCCAGGATGCGAAATGGCGGCCTTGGGAGGGCACCCAGGCCCGCAGCCGCCCCGCCCCCACCCTCTCAGCCGCCTTCAAGCCCCACAGGCCCCCTCTATCCCCCACCTCAAGCCTCCCCTCTCCCAACACCACTGGGTCCCCTCTGAACCCCCTCCCCCTCCGGAGCCCCCTCCCCCTCCGGATCCCCTCCCTCCTCTGAACCCCCTCCTGCCTTACAAGCCCACCCAGGACCCCCTCTCAGCCTCTTTTGTGTCCTCCTCCTCAGAGAGCCCACCCTCCCAGCCCTGCCCCTCTCCATGCCCAGTCTTGGAGGTCTGTCCCCTCTCCGAGGGCCCCTGAGCACCTTGCCCTCCCCTGAGCACCTGCTCCCTGGCAGCCCCTGAGCGGCAGCTGAAGCCCTGGCTGGTGGGCCTGGCGGCGGTGGTGGGCTTCCTGTTCATCGTCTTCGTACTCATGCTGGCCAACCGCGTCTGGTGCTCCAAGGCCAGGTGGGCCCCAGCCCTGCCCAGAGCCCTGCCCCTTCCCGTCTCTAGCCCAGGCTCCCCCAAGGGCTCCCCACCCCCAGCTTCCTGGCCAGCTCATGTCCCCAGGTCCCCTCATTTCCCCCTCCTGGGACTGGGGCTGGCCCCAGGACCTGGGCAGCCCACCCTTCCTGCGCCCCGGGGGGGCTGGGCTGAGGCTGCCCTCACGCCCCAGCCTCCCCCCCTGCCTCTCCTTGGCAGAGCTGAGGACCAGGCGGACGCCGTGAGGATGGAGCCCCATGTGTACCAGGACGTGAACCCCAGGTGTGCCCCAGGGCCCACTCCCACCCGAGGCCTCGCCCGCTCTGCATGCTGTCCCTGGCCAGGACACTGTCCCCGCTGTCCTCCCTCGGCCTCTGCCCAGGGCTTGGCTACAAAGGTCCCCCCGGCCATCCTCCGTCCTCCCTCCCTCCGCTTCTCTCTTCTCCACGCTTAACCGCGGCTGGCACCCTCCTGGCCGTCCCCTGGTGTCACTCAGGTGATGGCTTCCAGAGCTTAGTTCTGCTGTCTCCTGTTGAGCAGGACCCCGGGGCGAGGCTGCGTAGGTGGCCGTCCCGGACCTCTGCCGCCCGCTTCCAGGCCCGCGAGTCCTGCGGGGGCTCGGGGTGCAGCCGGCCTGGGGCTCTGCAGGGCGAGATCGCAGCTGGACCAGGCCTGGGGCAGCACAGGGGGTGGGAGGGAGGAGACCAGCCTGAGAGTCAGCGGCCCAGGACGGGCCCAAGGGAGGAAAGGGGACTCCTACCCGCAAGATGTGCTGGCGGGGCCCGTCTCCCCTGCCTGCCGACTGGCCTCCCTGTCCCATCCACTCTGCACCCACCCACTGCACCACCTATGGACTGTCCACCCACCTGCTCACTGTTGTTCACCCACCGTCCTCCACCCAGCCACCCGGCCACTTGGGCGTCGGCCTGCCGGTGCCGTCTAGGCCCTCAGCCGTCCAGCAGTCCTCCCGCTGGCCCAGATGTGTCCCTCACACTCCCGCCTTCCCGCACAGCCCTTCTGGCTGGCCACTGCCCACTAGCCTGTTGACCCAGCTCCTGCCTACGCTGCAGGCACCAGTCATCCTCTGCCACCCCTCTCCTTCCTGCACGCCC